>NW_026652035.1:0-136509 GCF_029873635.1 Malania oleifera
CATAGGCCCTGATGTTTCTGTACTCCCTCTACAAACTGGCGATAATACCCCGTCAGTCCCAAGAAACTCTCGATCTCCAAAACGTTCCTTGACCTTTCCCAATTTACCACTGCCTCAATCTTGCTGGGGTCCACTGAAATTCCATCCCCTGATATAACATACCCCAGAAACGCAACTTTCTCTAGCTAGAATTCACATTTTCTAAACTTGACATATAATTTCTTTTCCCTGAGCATCTGAAGTACTCGCCATAGATACGTCTCATGCTCCTCAAAGCTCCTCGAGTAAACTAGTATGTCATCAATGAAAACTACAATGAATTGGTCTAAATACTGGTGAAAAATTCTATTCATCAAATTCATGAATACAACAGGAGCATTTGTTAGACCAAAAGGCATAACAAGGAATTCGTAATGCCCATACTTGGTCCGAAAGATTTTCTTCGAGACGTCTTCTGCTTTAACTTTCACCTGGTGGTAGCCTGATCTGAGGTTAATCTTGGAATAGACCCGTGTACCCTGAAGCTGATCAAATAAATCATCTATACGGGGTAGAGCATACCTGTTCTTGATTGTCACCTTATTAATTTCCTTGTAATCTATACACATCCTCATAGACTTGTCTTTCTTCTCTACAAATAACACTGAAGCTCCCCACAGTGATACACTGGGCCAAATAAAATCCTTATCTAGCAAGTCTTGCAACTGATTCTTTAGCTCTCCCAACTCTACTGGAGCCATTTTTAAAGGAGCTTTAGAAATCGGTGCCATCCTCGAAAGTAGATCAATAGAGAAATCTACCTCGTGATCAGGAGGTAACCCGGGTAGCTCGTCTAGGAAGACATCTAAAAACTCCTTCACCATTGACGTATTAGCAAGCTTCAATTCATTTTCTGACATTTCCTTTACAAAGGCCACGAACCCCTGACAACCGTCTAGAAGTAGTCTCCTTGACCGTATAGCTGATACTAACTGAGGCGGGGATTGCACTCGCGACCCTATGAACTTGAATTCTGGTATTCTCGGAGGTCTGAATATCACTTCTTTCAAATGACAATTTATACTCGTGTAGTTAGCTGCTAGTCAGTCCATACCAAATATTACATCGAACCCATGCATGTCCAACACTATTAAGTCAGCTTACAATACTTTCTCCTAAATATCAACTGGACAGCCTTGGAGCACTCTACTACATCTCACCACTGACCCTGTCGGTGCAGTTACTAACAGTTCAGTGTCTAACAACTGTATTTCTGCCCCCACATAATCTAATACACTCCATTGATACGAACGAGTATGTGACACCTGAATCAAACAATACAATAACTTTAAATGAAAGAATACTAATCGTACTTGTCACCACATCGATGACTGTCTCAACATCACCTAGTGTCAGGGCGTAAACTCTCGTCGGAGTCATGTTCCTTTGCTGACCTACACGGGGCGCCTGATAACCTCCTCGAGCAGGTCTGGGAGCAAGAGGAGTTCCAATTTAAGCCTGATAGTCTCTCATCATATGCTCTCGCTCCCCACATCGGTAGCAAAAGCCTCCCCTGGCACGACACTCTCCCGGGTGTTCTTTCCACAAATCTGACAGGTTGGGTATGACTGCGTACCCTAAACCCACGGCTCCTCGACTCCTGCTTCTGATCCTTATTGTAGCCACCCTTCTTCCACGAACCCTGACTGGATCCCTGCTGGAAACCTGAAGGTGCGGATCTCTTTTTCTGTTTCTGTTCCTCAACATCACTTCGCTCTCCGATTTCTACCACAACTTCTCTTTCTACCAACTCGACAAACTCCTGTAGTTTCAATATTGCCACCTGCTTATATAATTCTCGCCTCAGGACTTTTTTAAACTGTCTTACTTTCTTCATCTTAGTTGGGATAATGTACGGGGTGAACCGAGATAATCCAATGAAACTCATCGCATACTGCTGCATTGTCAGTTGTCCCTGGTTCAGATTCAGGAACTCCTCTACCTTAGCTTCATGAGGCCGAAAAACATTTGTTGAAAAATATTTCTTTGAATCGGTCCCATGTCATCTCTATAGGCACTGACCTCTGCTGCTCTAGGAGTTTCACTGCTGTTCACCATCTATTGGCCTTTGATGTCAGTTTATATGTGGCAAAAAGAACCCTCTGCTCCTCTATACACTGCAACACTATCAACACCTTTTCAATCTCATGCATCTAGCTCTCAGTGGCTGCAGGATTAGTTCCTTTTGAGAAAGCTGGAGGATTCATCTTTGTAAACTTCTCAATCATACATCTATGGCCTATAGACGGACCTCCCTGCTCCCTGGAGCTTTTGGAAATTTCATCCATGACTTGCTAAGCCACATTGCATAATACTACGTCTGAGTCGCCACCAGCTACACCCGAGGGCCCAACACCCTCACTACCTCTTGCATGTGCACTACCACCTCCAGGGTCCTTCCTAAAAAAAGAGTAAACTTGGCTTTAGGACCCAATTACCATAGCATATCCAACACATTTCATCAAACTAGTAGATTATATCCTTAATTAATTTATCATTTCTATTCTTAATTCAAGGTTCAATCTTGCAACCTAGACACCCAATCCGTCAATAGTTTGCTATAGCTTTCTTGGAATCATCACCCCAGGAAAGACAAATAAACCATCACGAAAGTCTTGCATAAAGACTACAAAATAAAATCTCAAATTCCTTCGTCCTATACTCTGGCATTGTTTCCGCTCCATTCTAAGTCTACAAAACCTAACAACCTAAGCTCTGATACCAAACTGTAATGACCTGCCTATTTTATCGTAATAATTTTTTTCAACATACATAAATATCACTCTTAATAAGAACCCTGATACCAATATAGCAAAATCAACCTGAACCCGTGGGTGCTGGGGATACACCTATCATACATAGCGAACACCTAAGCAGCCGAAAATATAAATTACATACATACCATCCAATAGTTACAATACCAGAGTGCTACTAATCTGTATATATATATATATATACATCCCAAAAAGATCAAAAGGGTAAAACTAGGATCATAATCCAAAAACCATCTGATCCTAGCTCAGCAACTCACCCTCCCACCGAGGTAGTATGAACTGTCTCTACTGATGCGAAGCTCAGTCTGCCTATCTAACTGGATTCCCTAAAATGTTTTGTGAGCTAGGGTGAGACACCTCTCAGTAAGGGGAATAAACTAATATCAGTTGTGTGGTGGTATGAGTATATTCGTACTATAATAGATAAACAATACATAACACATGTTTGGATAAAACTGGTGATATAATATTGAATAAAACAACATAATCATAATCATGTTAAATCATACTGAATTTCAATTATTATAAAATCATCTACTATAACTGATAGTACTGAAATATTACCTAAGATGGATAGCTAGCTAATGTCATGTATTACCTCCCATGACTTGGTTGTGCAGCTTGAAGGCGGGACCTGACAATGGCTGGCTGACCACTGCCAAATCAAATATGTATGTAAGTACGATGGGCCCGCTCCACCCTAGTACGGACTATTAGGGGGACGTCTGCAACACTACACTGAAGCCGCATTGACTATCCATCTCCCACACTCTCTACTGGCAAGTATGGTAGCACTAGTCTGAACTGAACTATATAGCTACGATACCGAGCCCTAAATACTGATCTAAACTAAACCATCTGGGTTCTGATAACATATCGTAGGTTTACATATACTATTTTAACATGAAACTAGATTGATAGCATTTTTCTAAATTCTGACATATCATACATAATCACGGCCTTGCGCCGAATAGCATACATAATGACGATCTTGTGCCAAATAACATACATAATTACGGCCTTGCGCCGACTATCAATCAGGGCCTTGTGCCGAGCATATTATAAGATACTGAACTGAAATTTGTACTATTTATCATAAAATCCTGAAACGATAACTTTATGTATTATTTATGGTTTTCCTGAAAATCTGTTGTAAACATGCTTTTACTGAAAATATGCCATAACATAATATTCATAAAATGATACTCATGCCACACAATTTTACATAATATTAAACTAAATACTTAAGATGAATATATTTCTGATTAAAATATTTTAAAACTTTTTTTCCTGTTTAGCAACAGTATTCCCAAATATTCTGATATAACATAATTACTATAAATACATGCTGTTTTAAACAATAAATTTCCATAAAGATAAACTGACTTAATTTATCCCTTTACCTGGCTACTGAAAATATCACAAATCTAACCAAATATACACCTGTGGTGTTTCTAACTCAACACCTTGAAATTCACATTTTTTCCCCAGCAAAACTTTAGTATTAATTCATCTACTACACCTCCTAAGTCCAGAAATATCAAATACCTTATAAAACTTTAAAATAATTAACTTACCCAAATTTTGGGATGGTTCCCAAGTTAGCCTAACCAACGATCCTGTGAAAACCCTAATAAAAATGGAATTTGAATAATTAAGATGGAGAGAAAATAGGAACAAAAACAGAAGGAGGCCGTAGACTTCATCGATGAATGCGAGGCGTTCGTCAATGACATTGTATTTTGGAGAGTGTAAATAAATTCAAGAAATTTCTAGGACTCATCGACGAATACAGGGCCTCGTCGATGAGTGCATAAGAAAATTTGTCGACGAATACAGGGCTTTGTCGATGAGAAAATACCGAGTAGGGTTTTTGGCCGCTCTGAATTTCGTCGACGAATGTAGGGTCTCATTGACGAATTTAATGAAGGACTCGTCGATGAGGTGATGTAGCTCATCGACGAATCCTCTGCTTTATAAATATCAAAATCCAGATTTAAATTTCATTATTAAGCAAGCTTCACTCCTCTCTCTTCTCCCTTCGGTTTTCTCTCTCTCTCTCTCTCTCTCTCTCTCTTCAATTCCGGGCCAATTTTACGCCGGATCAACAAACCGAAGTCACCACGATGCTCATGGGAAAGTTCTTTCCAAATCTACCGAAGCGGATCGTTGGTGGAGGCAAGTTGGAAATCATCCCTAAGTTGAGGTAAGGCTTTTTAAGCCATTTTTGGTCTTGCGATAGTTATAGGAAATGATGTACGCATGGAAATACTAAAGTTTAATACTTGGAATTTTTCAGTTTCAGGGTATTGGTTAGGAAATCCTACGGGGGTTAGACTAGATTGTTTTGGGGGCTTTCTCAGTGGTCAGGTAAGGGGATAAACTAAGCTAGTATTTGTTGAAATTATGTATACTGCTATAACATCTGGTTTCAGAAAAAGTAAATATGTGTATATGTATATATGATTTTTATTTGGGAAATACGGTTAAAATGACGATATGTTAAATATGTGAAAAATCTGTTTAGTGTGGCATGAGTAAAAAATGTTATGAGATACTGTTTTCTGGAATTGTGAGTAAGATACAGATTTTTATATTGGGAAAACCGGCGTACGGCTTGAGATTTTTATGATGTGATTTGCCGGTTTATGGGCCGTGCTATGATGTGATTTGCCAGCATACGGGTTGTACTATGTTTGTCGGCTTACGGGCCGTGCTATGATGTGATTTGCTAGCGTACGGGCTGTGCTATGGTTTGCCGGCGTACGGGCCGTGCTATGATAAAATGTGTAATACCGGTGTATGGGCCGATGATTTTTATGACATACATATATATGCAAATGATATGATTGATGTGAAAATAAATGATATGAGATATCTATGTATCACAATTTTAGTATATGTTCTATGATATCAGAACTTGGTTGGCTTGGTCTAGGCTAGCACTTGCACAGTACCGTTGCTATGTGTCCATGGTCTTCGTGATCATGATATTTGTGTTAGTGCCGCTGTACGGAGTGGTGTGAGATTGGATGGTTGATGTGGCTTTTAAGAAGTGTGTGTGATCGCCCTTGGTGTACGGACCAGGTCAGGCAGGCCCATCGGACTTACAGACTGTATGTTTGACTTGGCAGTGGTTGGCCAACCATTGTCAGGTCTCGCCTTCGGGCCACACAACCTAGTCATGTGGGGGTAATACATGACAACAGTCAGCTAACCTACCAGGAATGTTATATGTTATTATTATTATTTTATAAGATGAGACTTGTTTATGAAAATGCAGTATGTTCTACCATGATTTGAGGTATATATATGTTTTCCCAGATTTGATGAAACAGTTACTGAGTATGTTATGTATGATATATGTAGAACACATAATACTCATGTTGCCACACACTGGTATTAGTTTATTTCCCTCACTGAGAGGTGTCTCACCTCTAAATTTTATAAACTTTTTAGGAGTCCCAGATAGGAGAGCGGGAAAAGCCCCGCTGAATTAGAGCTGTGGTCTGCCCTTTTGAAGGGTAAGCTGTGGTAGGGACAGTTAGATTTTTGTGGGAAGTGTCCCTAGATTTTTGTTTCTTTTGGGATGTATATACTAAAATGTAGTGGTATAGTGACTTTGGTATTTGTAGTAATGTGATGGATGTTTTATATTTACAATATTGTGGTTGTATGATTCCTGCTGCTCAGGCTTCCGTTTGTGTTTTGATGTATCCCTGGTACCCACGAGTCTAGGTGTATAATGACCTAATGATCTAGGATATGATATAAGTAATTATGTATAAAAAAAAAAAGAATGTGGAAAAGTAGGAGGTCGTCATAGATCAGCTCCTGCAGAAATGAAGAGAAACTTCCTAGGAGTAGCGTGGCGGTTTCAAATCATCGATCCGCGAAAAATCGGGCCAAAATCAAAGAGAGAAGGAGTGAAGAACGGTTTTTAGTGACAGAGAGGGAAATTGCATGCAAAATTTCACGCTGGAAATCCGAGTTTGGACTATTTATACACCTGCCTTCGTTGACGAGAAACTTCACTTCATCGATGAGGTCAAGTAAAGAGTTCGTCGACGAACACTTATTCATTGTCGATGAATTTCAGATAAGGGAATAGCCTTCTCGGTAATTCCTCGTCGATGAGAACCTGCTGTGACCTCTTTTTAAAAAATTCTCATTTCTCCCTCTTTTATTATTTAAATACCATAGTTCTTCGGGTCTCTACAAGAGTTCTAAGGTCAACATAATTACATATATATATATATATATATATATATATGTATCCTCAAATATCCATAATACATCCCGAGATGCACAAAGTGTGCCTCACAAATACTTGCCCTAAACTACACTACGTAGCCTGCCTTGGAGCTCTCTAAGCTTGGTTCCTTGGATTTCTGAAATGTTGGAATTATAGGAGTGAGATACTTCTCAGTAAGACGTAATAGATTATTATCAGTGTGTGGCAACATGAGTTTTAGTGTAGCATAAACATATCCTTTAAATAATTAACTTTAACTAGTAAATCATGTAAATTTGTACTCATACATATATATATATTTGAAAATACATAATTTTTCAACATAAACATACTTTGTCATAATAAATTTATCTATATGCGTAAATCATCATATATATATATATATATACATGAAAGAATTTTCCCTGAATGGACAATCATATAACATTGTTTAATAACCCCACATGATCGATTTGTGTGGCCCGAAGGCTGGACTTAACTTTGGCTAGCCTACCAAGTTAAGTCAAACATAATGCGTCTATAAGTATGATTGGCCTACCCAAGTTGGTCCGGACTCCAAGAGGGTACTCTACTCTTCTTTGGCCCAATCGACTATCCAATCATCAACACTTTCTGAATAGTGTGGTGGCACTAACTATATCATATTAGCTACGGTACCGTGCTCTGAACATAATTGGTCCATTAGGGTTCTTACACTATATAATACAATTTATAAAATATAACAGTAACATGATCTCATTTCATAATCATCATATCATATCAGTATAAAACTGTCTGTTCATAACATATCATATCATATCGGTTTAAAACCGTTTGTTCATAACATCATATCATATCGGTATAAAACTGTATGTTCATAATATCATATCATATTGGTATAAAATCGTCTATTCGTAACATCATATCATATCGGTATAAAAGCGTCTATTCATAACATATCATAATTCTGTATGAATCCTGTTATATCATGAATCTATCTGAATCATGTCTTATCATAAATCTGTATAAAATCATACTTTGTTGTGTATCATCATAAAATATTCTAACAAGTTTATTTATGCAAGAAAAATAATCATACTCATGCCACACAATTTGAGTGATAATTCATGTTATATAACTACTTGGGAAAAATATATTTTACTGAGTAATAAACATATAATCATCTTCTAGGATTTACTTAAACTCAAATACTGATTTTTCCCAAATACACACACACACACACACACACACACACACACACACAAATATATATAATATCAAATTATCATTTACATATGCATGATTATTCAGAAAAATCATATATAATAATCCTATAATCACTTCATTTTAATAGGTTAACTTTTAAAAAATAACTGACATAATCTATTCCCTTTACCTTATCCCTAGAGTGGTGTTTAGGATGCCCAAACGATGAATCAACTTTGGTTAATAAGCTAACGATCGAAGCTAGGATCCAAAAATGATGTTCATTTCTCAATTTGGCTGAGTTTTTGGGGGAAAATTGAAGAGAGAGAGAGAGAAGCCGCAACCTAGAGAGAGAGGGAGAGATATTTCTAAAAAAAGAACCTAAATCCTATTTATAGGTTGCAGACCCAGAGGAAACCGTCGATGGTTTGGTCTTTAATCAAACAGTTTTTCACCGTTTACCTTTATTGGCCCTTGGTAACTCAAAACCGTCGACGGTTTGGTCTGCACCAAACCAAAATCCCATTTTTTATTTTTATTATTATTATTATTATTATTATTATTATTATTATTATTATTATTATTATTATTATTATTCTAGGCCTCTACATCCTCCCCTCCTTATAAAATTTTCGTTCTTGAAATTTGCTAACTAGTTCTTATACCATCATCTGAAAATCACTGACACGTTTACCCGACACTAGAAAGAGCCAGTGGCTACCCACGTAGCGGCCTCGTCCCAAATTTATTAATTATCCTCACTTATGGCAGAGGAATATCGTGCTTACAACAAAAGTTTCTGGGAGATTACAAATAGCAAAACAAAACTCTCCCATAAACCATTCATAATTTAAAACCAAAATAACTGAGTTATAACCAACTACCCTACGCTATACAAGTCCATATCTAAAACAATTATTTACCTGAACTATCACATTTATCTGGCTAACGCTGGGCCCCTCTGAATAAGTATGGGTATCTTTGACGCATTTCCTCCTCTAGTTCCTATGAAACTTCTTCTACAATGTGATTACGCCAGAGTACTTCCACCAATGAAATTTTCATGGTACGTAGTTCCCCTACTCTTTCTGGTCTAGAATTTGATCTGACACTTCATCATAGGATAAAGTATCTCTAAGCTCCAGTGACTCATAACGTATTACATGCTACGGATCTGAGACATACTTCTTCAACATGGACACATAAAGCACATCATGGATCATAGACAATGTTGGGGGTAATGCTAACTTGTAGGCAACTGGACCAATTCTTTTTAGTATCTCAAATGGATGAATATACCTAGGGCTTAACTTACCCTTCCTCCCAAATCTCATAACTCCCTTCATTGGTGCAATTCTTAAGAATACATTATCTCCTACACCAAACTCCAGCTTCCGTTGGCGGGTATTTAAATAACTTTTCTGTCGACTCTGAGCTATTTTAATTCTTTCTTCGATAAATATGATTTTCTCAGAAGTCTGTTGTACCATCTTTGGCCCCAAAATTTGCCTTTCACTAACTTCGTCCCAATATAGTGGAGTTCAACACCTTCGACCATATAACGCTTCATACGGTGCCATCTTAATACTGGCCTGGTAGCTATTATTGTAAGTAAACTCCACCAGTGGAAGATACTGAATCCAACTCCCTCCAAAATCCAGCACTCAAGCTCACAACATATCTTCTAGTATCTGAATTGTTCTCTCTGATTGTCCATCAGTTTGGTGGTGAAACGATGTACTAAAAGTCAGATAAGACCCCAAGGCTCTTTGTAAACTCTTCTAGAACTTGGATGTGAACCATGGATCCCGGCCTGATATGATGGACACCTGCATGCCATGAAGTCTAACTATCTCTTGAATATACAACTCTGTCAACCTATTTATGGAGTAGTTAACCTTGATTGGAAGAAAATGGGTAGTCTTTGTTAGACAATCAACAACTACCCAAATGGCGTTTTGCCCATGTAGTGTTGGTGGCAACCCCGCGACGAAGTCCATAGAGATATGCTCCCATTTCCATTCTGGAATGTGGAGTGGTTGTAGTGGCCCTACCAGTCTCTGGTGCTCAACTTTCACTTGATGACATGTCAAACACTGCTCCACGAACCGAACAATTTCTCTTTTCATATTATTCTACCAGAAAGATTCTCGTAGATCTCTATACATCTTAGTGTTTCCTGGATGCACTGTATAAAGGGAACGATGTGCCTATTCTAGAATAGTTCTTTTAATTTTAGCATCTTTAGGTACACATAATCTGGTATGAAACATCAAAACTTCATCATCTGTGATATTAAAATTTGCCCTTAGGCCACTCTGCACTTTATCCATAATCTTCACCAACTCTGTATCTTCCATCTGAACAGTCTTAATCCTTTCTAGTAATGTTGGTTGAGTTACTAGATTAGAAATAAACACTTGATGATTTCTTTCCACTAATTCTACACCAAACCTTTCTAGATCTATCCAAATATGATGATGAGTTACCACTGTTGAGACTGATGCACTCCCTGACTTCCGACTCAATGCATCGGCTACCACATTAGCTTTCCTTGGGTGGAAACTGATGGTACAATCATAGTCCTTTATCAGTTCTAGTCATCTCCTCTATCTCATATTCAGTTCCTTTTTCATGAAAAAGTACTTAAGGCTTTTGTGGTCCATAAAGATTTCGTACCTTCCACCGTACAAGTAGTGCTTCCAAATTTTCAACGCATAAACCATTGCTGCCAATTCCAAATCATGTGTTGAATAATTCCTCTCGTACTCCTTAAGTTGTCGAGAAGCATAAGCCGCAAATTTTCCTTGTTGCATCAAAATACACCCAAGCCCTTTCTGGGACGCATCACTATAAATCACAATACCATCATTTCCCCGATGGAACAATCAGAATTAGAGTAGTGACGAGTTGTTGTTTTAATTCTTGAAAACTCAACTCACAATCATCAGTCCACTTATACTTCACATTTTTCCTCGTCAACTGTGTCAAAGGACCCAATAGTTTAGAAAACCCTTCCACAAACCGCCGATAGTATCTTGCTAAACCCAAGAAACTTCTGACCTCTTGAATATCCTTCAGTCTCGCCTAGTCCACTATTGCCTCTATCTTACTTGAATCTACAGAAACGCCATCCTCGGAGATCACATGTCCAAGGAATGTAGCTTTCTCTAGCGAAAATTCACATTTCCTGAATTTAGCATAAAACTTCATTTCCTTTAGCACCTAGCGTACCAACCTCAAATGATCTTCGTGCTCCTCAGGACTCTTCGAGTAAAGTAGAATATCATCAATAAATACTGCCACAAACTGATCCAGATATTCATGGAAAACCCTGTTCATCAAGTCCATAAATGCAGCAGGAGCATTAGTCAGTCCAAAAGGCATAACCAAGAACTCATAATGGCCATACCTAGTTCGGAAAGCCGTCTTGGGAACATCCTCTAATTTAATTTTCACTTGATGGTACCCGGATCGGAGATCAATCTTAGAATAGACCTGTGTTCCCTGGAGTTGGTCAAAGATCATCAATACGAGGAATTGGATACTTATTCTTAATTGTCACTTTGTTTATCTCCTGGTAATCGATACACATCCTCATCAACCCGTATTTCTTTTTCATGAAAAGCATTGATGCTTCCCAAGGTGACACGCTGGGTCTGATAGATCTCTTGTCTAGTAATTCTTGTAACTGCTCCTTTAATTCCTTTAATTCAGCTCAAGTCATTCTGTAAGGAGCCTTATAAATTGGTGTCGTCCCTGGAAATAAGTCAATAGCAAATTCGATTTCACGATCAAGAGGCAACCCAGGTAAATCCTCTAGGAATACATCAGAGAATTCCCTCACTACTGGGATATCTTCAAACTTTAATTCTCCCTTGGGTGCTTCCTTCACACAAGTTAGGTACCCCTGACATCCCTCCAGTAGTAAATTTTTTTCCTGAATAACTGATAATATCTGTGGTGAGGAATGCACGCACGATCCAACAAAACTATACTCCTGCTCCGTAGGAGGTCTAAACACTACTTATTTCTTGTAACAATCAATACTGACATAGTTGGTGGTTAGCCAGTCCATTCCTACAATCACATCAAACTCGTGTAGGTCAAACACTACTAGATCGGCTGGTAGCATTCTTATTGAATATTCCCTGGATAGCCCTTTAACACTTTTCTACATACCACTACTGTTCTTATTGGCGTGGCCACAAATAATTTGGCATCTAATAGTTGAGTTTCTATCCCACACAATTTGATATATTACAGAGATATAAAAGAATGCGTGGCTCTAGAATCAAATAACGCAATAACTTTATTTAAAAACGTAACAATAGTACCCATCACCACGTCTCTTGCATTCTATGCATCTCCTGGGGTAAGTGAATAAACCCGCGCCTAGGCGGTATTCCTCTGCTGGCTGCCTCGGGGTGCTTGGTTGTTTCCCCGAAATTGTCTAGGATTAGGCACATTACTCGGCAGCGCACGAAAATTTTGTGCCATGTGACCAGGTCCGTCACACTAATAATAGACATTCATTCTAGCTCGGCATTCCTACTCATGCCTCTTGTTACATTTAGGACAAGTAGGGTATAATTGATTACCCTGATACACTCGCCTCCCTATCCCCTGTTTTTGGCCCCCACTGTTATTATTCTTCCTTCATAGGGTCTGACTTGTACCTACTTGAAAGCGAGGAGGCATGGGCCTCTTCCTCTGACTTTGTACCCCTGCATTTCTTTGAAGACTTGTCTCTATCACTGTGGCTTTATCCACTAACTCTGAAAAATTCTGAACCTGTAAAGCCACCACCTGCTCGTAGATACCCTGCCTCAGGCCTTTTTCAAACCTCTGTGCTTTCTTCAACTTGTCTAGAACCATATATGGGGCGAAGTGAGACAATTCAACAAATTTAGCTACATACTACTGGACTAGGTGTCCCTGGGTCAAATTCAAAAACTCATCCGCTTTAGCATCCCTAGTGGTAGCGGGGAAGTACCGATCGAAGAAAATTTCTTTAACATGATTCCAGGTTAGAGCTGCGAGTTTTGGCCTCTGTTCTTCTAATAGCCTTACCGATCTCCACTAGCGCTTAGCTTCCTCAGTTATCTTAAAAGTGACAAAAAAAACTTTCTGTTCATCGGTGCAGGGAAGGACTGCTAGTATTTCCTTAATCTCCTAGACCCAGTTCTCTGTAATGAAAGGGTCGGCTCCTCCTGAGAAGGCTGGGGGATTCATATGGGTAAACTATTCCATAGTGCAGCCCTGATCAGCTGATGGACAGTTCTATCCCCCAAAGTTTCGTGCAATCTCCACCATAACCTATTGGGCTATACTACGCAGCATTGTATCGAAATCACTACCATCCACGCTGGAAGCCCCTACGATACTTCTACCTCCAGCATTTGCATTGTTATTCCCAGGGTCCGTCCTAAAAATGGGACAGAAAATAATCTTAGAATCCTAATATCATAACATGATCGGTACAATCATCTAACTAAGAAACTATGAAATACATTATATCCTCATACTAAAACACTTGGAATTTCCCCACACAAATACTCCAATTTAACCTTCGAGTTTCAAATTTTAAGGTTCAGTCTTACAACTAGGAAACAAAAACTGATGATAGTTTGCCATGACTTTCCTAAAATCGTCATTTCAGGAAAATCACAGAAACTGTTACGGAATTCTTACCTCTAGGTTGCAAGACAAAACCCCAAATTCCAATCTTAACCTTCAGTAATGACTTACTAAAATCCTGATCTACCCATTTCCTACCCTCATCAAGATTCATTTCTATACTCTGGTATTATTATCTGCTAAAGTCTATAGAACCTAGCAACCTAGGCTCTGATACCACAACTGTAGCGCTTTGAACTTGGTGGGGACCGAAGTGCTATTCTCCATACATAATCTCTGATACTATAACTATACTGACTTATACCCAAGGTGGGGTACTGGGACACCTATCTATAACTCATATTAACAGCACAGCGAAAGCATAAATATATATAAACCCTAAATACAATGTGATGCCCCGATTTTCATACCATTTTTTTTTATTATAAATAATCAATATTACTCAAACATCGGCCACGTCATAATCTCTTATACCATTTATACATAACCCGACCCAAAGTGGGTACCGAGTACATATTCATTCTCATAGACACAAACCTATCAGCAGAAGTCATTATATATATACATACCACAATGAATACACATACCGAAGTACTAATTCATCTATATATACATGCCAAAACAATAAAACTCTAGGGGAACATTCATCCCTAGTTCATACACTCACCATGTATATTAGGGTACCAGCTCCTCTCTATCTTGGAGCTCTATCACCTGGTTTATCTTAGTTCCTTGAAATATTTAGAAGTTTGGGTGAGACATATCTCAGTAAGACATAATAAATTAATTACAGTGTGTGGCAGTATGAGTTTCATTATATCATAACATATATTCATTTAAGTGATAACACCTTCTGAGAAAAATATATCAATTTCACATTTATAATCATATAGATATACAAAATAAGCTTTTAAAAAGCTTTAATTCCCTCTTTCATTCTCATTCACATGCAAACCATGTTTACTAGCGAAATTCCTGAGAATAGGGGAGATTACACGCCCATACATGTAGCTCTCCTCTGCTATGATATCGTTTGTATCCTTGCCCAATTAACTCGGTTTTGGCTACAACTGATACTTATCAGGGCACTCACCTTACTCAGTAAGCCCTCAGGCGGAGTGTCTTACTTCACTTTAATTATTTATGTTATTAACTCACACTATTTCATTTCTCATTTCCATTTCCATTTCCATTTCACATCTAGCTTATGAGTGTCCTTGGTAACCAATACATCCGTGTCTGTACTCATGGTTGCCCTGAGGATATTTTTCATGCCATGATTCACCCCATGGTTGAGGTCGCTCTCTATGCTCTACGCCATGCTTCCCCCTATGGTCATGGTTGTGTGGCCCGAAGGCTGGACCTAATCGCGGTTGGCCTACCCGGTCAGATAAAAAAAACATACCAAATACTCGTCTGTAGTACGAATGACCTGCCATATACCCTGGTCAAGACCCAGCAGGAAAAACTACCCTTGCACTGGCTTATTTGAACTTTCATGCCACACACTCCACGAGTCTGTGTGGTTGCACTTAGTCACCACTAGCAGCGGTATCATGCTTAATATCACAATCCATCCATTACAGTTTTCATTTCCACGTTTCAGTATTTCACAATTGCAGTATTCACAATGCAATTTTTCACATTTCCAGTATTCTCATTTCACATTCATATTGTAATATTCACATTACAATATTCACATTTCAATATCCATATTGCAATATTCACGTTGCAATATTCACATTTTCATATCCACATTCCAGTATTCACATTTCATCATTTTCATTGCAATATTCACATTTTTAGTATTCTAAACTCATTTCATCATTTCAATGATACTTTCATCAGCTCAATGCACATTTCATCTCATAATAACGTATACATATCTTACTTCACGTTATTCAACATTTCTCAGTAAAGCATTTCCATATTTCATATTTCATCATTTCTCAGAAGATACTCTTCAGTACATATCACTTTTCATCATTTTTCACATTTCTAATCTCATATTTCAGTACACAATTCATAGCCTCATTATTCTCAAAGTAAATCATTTAACTCAATTTCAAATACACTTTAGTATAAATCATATGCAACACAACTATCATCTGATGTTCATATCATAATAATTTCAAGTAAAATATCATATTTCAATTTCTTATATTTCCCAACCATTAATTTACAAAAAAGACTGCTATAATTTATTCCCCTTACCTGACTTACGGAGAGGTCCACTAACACCCTAAATCCTACGCTCCTCGGTGTCCACAGCTCAAAAGCCTGAAATTTACATTTATGCCAAATTATTCAACTCAACTCCTAGAACATTTATCATTTAGAAATCCCTGAGCTCTATATACTCCAATTTAACATTAAAACTCTAAAATACCCCACTTACCTTGGTTTTGGGATGGTGTCCCGGAACCCCAAATTGAAAATATGCTCCGGTGAAGTTGTAGAGAATCTTCCCATGAATCTCGTGGTGGTTTCAGATTGTTGATTCAGACTACATTCGGAGCGAAATCGTAGAGAGAAGGGAGAGAGAATCATCGGGTTGGGAGAGAGAGAGAGAGAGAGAGAGAGAGAGAGAGAGAGAGAGAGAGAGAGAGAGAGAGAGAATTTTTATTTCTTTTAACAAAAACACTCGTGTGATCTTCCTTATAGGGCTCACTACAGAGAAAATCGTCGACTGTTTTCTACACGGTTCACAAAACCGTCAATGGTTTGGGCTTTAACCCACCCCTTTTTATTGTTTTACCTGTTACCAGCCCGCGGTACAAAAAAAAATCGTTGACTGTTTTTTGCGGCCCTCACCAAACCCTCAACGGTTTGGGCTTCCCAAATTGAATTTCCTCTTTTTCTTACTTTTATAATTATTATATTTTTCAGGTCTCTACAGTCTGCCCTCATTACAAAATTTCTTCCTCAAAATTTGCCATCTCTCACATTTCCATTCTTTGGAAGAAACACCACCATTTTATTAATTACCCTCACTTATGGCGGACGAATACCATGGTTATATTACGGTCTTAGGAGATTACAATAACCCAAACCAAACTCTCCGAAAACCATTCTTATCAAAACCAAAACTCTACCTACCCTATACTATACAAATCAAAATACATACTTTTAACTCTGATTCCCACTGAACAGGTGTGGGTATCTTTGGCGCAATTGTTCCTCCAATTTCGAGGAAGCTTCCTGTACTGCATGATTACGCCACAGAACTTTTACCAATAGTATGCTTTTCATACATAACTCATGCTCTTTTCAATCCAAAATCAGCACTCACACTTCTTCATAAGACAAGGCATCACTAAGCTCCAGTGCCTCATATTTGATCACATGGGAGGGATTTGGGATGTATTTTCTCAACATAGAAACGTGAAATACATTGTGAATTCTAGTCAAAACCGGCGGTAACGCCAACCTGTCGGCAACTAGACCTACTCTTTCTAGAATCTCAAATGGTCCAATATACTTAGGGCTTAATTTACCCTTCCTCCCAAATCTCATAACTCCTTTCAACGGTGCCACCCTTAGAAACACGTGATCCCTTGTGTCAAACTCTAACTCTCGTCGGTGAGTATCTGCATAACTCTTCTGCCACCTTTGTGCTGTTCTTATCCTGTCTCTGATGAATCTGACTTTATCCTAAGTTTGCTATATCAGCTCTGGCTCCAATATCTGTCTTTCCCTAATTTCATCCCAGTACAATGGGGATCGGCATCTCCTACTATATAATGCCTCAAATGGTGTCATCCCAACGCTGGTGTAGTGACCTAGAGAATTAAAGTATTTAAATAATGAAAGAAGAAGGAAAAGGAATTGTATTTTATAATTAAGCAGGGCCTCGTCGATGAACACATGGAATTCGTTGATGAGGACATATGAGGGGCTCGTCAACAAGGACATGTATCGTCGACGAGAAGATACCGAGAGGATATTTGGAAATTTTGAATTTCGTCGACGAGGGGTGAGAATTCGTCAACGAATTTCCTTCTTGACCTCGTCAACGAAGACCAGTGTATAAATAGCCCAAACTTCATTTTTTGGCTGAATTTCGACACGTAAACTTATCTCTCTCTCTCTCTCCTCTACGTCCATCCTCCCTTCTCTCTAAGATATCGGGCCAGATTCTCGCTGGTTCGATGATCTGAAGCCACCACGACACTTCTGGGAAAGTTCTCCGCATATCTGCTGGAGTGGATCATTGGTGGGGCTACCTTGAAATTCATCCCAAATTCAAGGTAAGACTTTTTATCTAAATTTGACTTTCCCATAGTTATAGGAATTGTTGTACACGGAGAAATACTAAAGTTTTTTTTTTCTGAGAGATGTCGTTTTCAAAGTATTGAACAGGGAATTCTACGAGTGTAAGCCAGAATTTTATAGGGACTTTTCAGTTGTCGGGTAAGGGAATAAATTAAAGCAGTAATTTTTCCATGAAAATTATTATGAAATTTTTAGTAAATTATATGTTCAGAAAGCATGTCTTATATCTGAGTATTACTGATAAAATGCATATTTGGGAAAAATAATGCTGTTACATTGGAATGTATGTTTTTAGTATAAAATACTAGAAAATATGATTTCATAATGGAATGTATGGTTTTATTCAGCATCGTGTGGCATGAATATTATTTTTACGTAAAATATATATTTTAGTGATTTTCAGAAATTATGGAATAATGAAGTACATTATGATGTTAAAATACATGATACATAAATTGTTTATTCAAATCGATATGTATGAAATATTCAGCGCAAGGCTGTGGTTGATAGCCGGCGTAAGGCCGTGTATTTATGTATGATCTCGGCGCAAAGCCACAAATATGAAAGTAATCGGCACAAGGCCGTATTTATTTATTCTATTACAGAAAATGCTATCAATCTATTTATGTTAAATAATATATTATCATGTATTATATGTTATCAGAACTTGAATGATAGTTCAGTTCAGTTTCAGGAGCACGGTTCCGTAGCTATACAAATTAGATTATCACAGTTCAGACTTGTGCTAACCACCTCTGCAAGTAGAGGGGGTGGGAGATGGATAGTCGATGTGACTTTCAATGTAGAGTTATAGACGTCCACTTGGTAGTCCGGACTAGGGTGTGGCGGGCCCATCGTACTTACAGACATTTTTGACTCGACAGTGGTCGGCCAGCCATTGTTGAGTCCCGCCTTCAGGCTACACAACCCGTTATGGGGGGTAAAACATGACATCAACTAACTATACATCCTGGGTAAATTTCAGTATTACAAGTTATATCAGATAATTTATGAACAGTATGATTATTTAGAAATATGAAATTATATGTTTACTTAACCATGTTATGATTAATGTTTTTTAGTATGTGAAATGTACCGTATACTTACTATAGCATTAAATATTCATGTTATTACACAACTTTATTTAGTTTATTTTCCCTTATTGAGAGGTGTCTCACCCTCAGCTTAATAAAATTTCAGGAAACCCAGAATATCGGCGGGTCGAGGCCGTCGTTGAGTTAGTTGTGCTACCCTGCTAGGTGGGTAAGTGTTGAACTAGGATCCGGAGATTTTGTTGTGAGATCCTAAGTTTATTTTTATGTTTTGGATATTTTATATAAATACGGTATTTGGTGGAATGTACATAACTCTGGTATTATGCCCTTTATGGTTTGGAGAATATAACTTATTTTTATTGCTGCCTAAGTTTTCGCTGTGTATGACAGGTGTGTCCCCGTTACCCATGAGTTCGGGTTGTTTTTTTTTTATATGTGATTATTTAAGTAGAAATTTAAGCAGGTCGTTACAGTTGGCCTGATAACTATTGTTATAAGCAAACTCGACTAGTGGCATAAATCGTATCCAATTACCTCCAAAGTCCAGCACACATGCACGTAGCATATCCTCAAATATCTGTATCATCCTCTCTGTATGTCCATCTATTTGAGGATGAAACGCTGTGCTAAATGACAGCTGAGAACCCATGGCTCCTTAGAAACTCCTCTAGAAATGGGATGTGAACTATGGGTCTTGGTCTGAAACTATCGACACTGGCACGCCATGCATTCTAACTATCTCTTGTATATATAACTCTACCAATCTGTTTAAGAAGTAGTTTACTCTAATAGGCAGGAAATGGGCAGTCTTCATAATTTGATCTATGACTACCCAAATGGCGTCCTATCCATGAAATGTCAGCGATAATCTTGCAACAAAATCCATTGCTATATGTTCCCATTTCCACTCAGGGATATAAAGTGGCTGCAATGATGCCGCCAATCTCCGATACTCAGCTTTTACTTGGTGGTATATCAAACATTGTGCTACAAACTCAACGATCTCTCTTTTCATTCCGCTCCACCAAAAAGACTCCCGGAGATCCCTATACATTTTAGTGCTACCCAGATGTACCGTATACACAGGGATTGGTGCACTTCCTCTGGAATCACTTTCTTAATCTTAGGGTCAATAGGTACGCATAGCCTAGTACAGAACCTCAAGGTTCCATCATCTGAGATACTGGCATCTTCCTCTAGACCATCCCGTACTTTCCCTATAAGCTCCATTAACTCTGCATCACTCCTCCGAGCTACTTTAATTCTTTCCTGTAAAGTCAGCTACAACACCAGATTGGCAATAAATGCCCGATAATCGCCCTCTATGATTTCTATCCCAAGTATCTCCAAATCAATATAAACCGGATGCTGTATCTCCACTGCAGATACTGATGCACCCACTAATTTCTGGCTTAAAACATTTGCTGCCACATTAGCCTTTCCCAAGTGGTAACTAATAGTGTAGTCGTAATATTTTATCAGTTCTAACCATCTCCTCCGCCTCATGTTTAGTTCTTTCTATGTGAAGAAAAATACTTTAGACTCTTATGGTCAGTAAAAATTTCACACCTACCCCCATAAAGATAATGTCTCCAAATTTTCAACGCGTAAGCCACCGCTGCTAACTCCAGATCATGGGTAGGGTAATGATTCGCATATTCCTTCAATTTTCAAGAGGCATATGCTATCACTCTCTCCTGCTGCATCAGAACACAACTGAGCCCTTTATGCGATGCATCACTATAAATCACAAAACCCTCTTCACCTGAAGGAATCGTAAACAATGGTGCGGTGATGAGCTACTGCTTCAACTCCTGGAAGCTTTGTTCATATTCATCAGACCACTCAAACTTCACCCCTTTCATGGTCAATCTAATCAATGGACTCGACAATTTAGAAAAACCATCTACAAATCTGTGGTAGTACCTAGCCAATCCCAGAAAATTTCTGATTTCTTACACATTCTTCGGTTGCACCCAGTCTACTACTGCCTTAATCTTACTCGGATCTATTGAAATACCACCCTTGGATACCATGTGTCCAAGGAAGGTAACTTGCTTTATCCAAAACTCGCATTTCTTGAGTTTTGTATATAGTTTTCTTTCCCTCAGCAGCTGAGGCACTATTCTCAGATATTCTTCATGCTCCTTTGGGCTCTTTGAATACACCAGTATCTTATTAATGATAGATACTGGTGAAAGGCCTTATTCATCAAATCCATAAACACTGTAGGTGCATTTGTTAGTCCAAACGATATAACCAAGAATTCGTAGTGGCTATACCGTCCTGAATGCCATCTTTGAAATATTCTCTGCTCTGACCTTTACTTGATGATACCCAGACCATAGATCTATCTTTGAGAAGATCTATGTCCCTTGTAACTGATCGAATAAATCATCGATGTGGGGAAGTGGGAACTTATTCTTGATAGTCACTTTGTTAATTTCTTGATAGTCGATGCACATTCTCATCGACCCATCTTTCTTTTTCACAAATAATACCAGTGCTCCCCAGGGCGACACACTGGGCTGAATAAACTCCTTATCTAATAATTCTTGCAACAGTTTCTTCAATTCTTTCAATTCAGCCGGTGCCATTCTATACGGTGCTTTCGAAATTGGTACTGTCTCGGAACTAGATCAATAGTAAACTATACCTCACAATCAAGAGGTATTCCCTACAAATCCTCAGGGAAAACAATAGGAAAATCCCTCACTATAGGGATGTCCTCTAACCTCAACTCCCCTTCTGATATCTCCTTCACATAGGCCACAAATCCCTGACAACCCTCTAACAACAACGATCTCACTTAAATGGTAGATAACAGTTGTGGTGGGGTGTGCACACAAGTCCCCACGAATCTATACTCCTATCCTCCTAGAGGTTTGAACACCACCTCCCTCTTATTACAGTCGATACTTGTAACGACCTGCTTAATTTAAACTGTAACGACCTGCTTAATTTCCGTGCATTTTTTTTATAATAAAACCAATATAATAAACCAAGTAGATCATAATCCACCTGTACCCGTGGGTACCAAGAATACATCAGACACATAAAACGGAAGCCTATGTAGTAGGAAATCATAAAACCATGTACATACCTTTATATCATTTAGTACAATACAAGAGTTTACTATATCCATAATACACATCCCAAAACAACCAAAAACCAACCCTAGGGTCGATACCCAAAAACCCACCATCGGACCCTAGTAAACAACTTACCCTTCAGAAAGGGCAGGTCAACTGTATCTACCTCACCGGAGCTTTATCCGCTCTCCTATCCGGGGCTCCTGAAAAGTTCATGAAATTTTGGGGTGAGACACCTCTCAGTAAGGGAAATAAACTAATGCTAGTGTGTGACAACATAAGTATTCAGTGTTATACATATACCATCCAGAAACATATTTAGTATACTAATATGTCATATCTGGGAAAACATATATATCATCATAGCATGATAGAACATACTGCATTTTCATAAACATAATTCATCTCATATAATAATAATACGAAAACAACCCTGGTAGGTTAGCTGGCTAATGTCATGTATTACCCCCACATGACTGGGTTGTGTTGCCCGAAGGTGGGACCTAACATTGGTTGGACGACCATTGCCACATCAAAAATATAGTCTGTAAGTCCGATGTGTCTACTAGACGTAGTCGATACACCAGGGGCGCTCACACTTCTTAAAACCATATCGACTATCCGTCCTCACGCTACTCCGTACAGTAGCGTTAACACAATATCGTGATGATCACGAACACATAAGAATGGTATTGTGCAAGTGCTAGCCTAGACCAAGCCAACTAGGTTTTGATAATATATAGCATATAATGAAACTGTGATACATGAATATTTATACTATTCGTTGCCAAATCAATATCATCACATCATTTTGCATGTATATATAACATCATGAAAATCATCACCCCTACGCCGGGAAATATATCCATAGCTCAGCCCATACGCCAGAAGACATATCCATAGCTCAGCCCGTACACTAGCAAACATATCCATAGCTCGGCTCGTATGTCGGCAAATATATCCATAGCTCATCCTATATGCCGGAAAATGTATCCATAGATCAGCCCATACACCGGAAAATATATCCATAGCTCAGCCCATACGCCGGAAAATCATATATAAAAATTTTCAGCTCGTACGCCGATTTTTCTTTACAAAAATCCATATCTTTATCATATTCCTAGAAAACGGTATTTCATTATAAATTCTACTCATGCCACACATAATAGGTTTCATGCATATTTAAACATATCATCTTTTACAGCAATATTTCCCAAACATAAATCATAGATAAATATATTTATTTTCCTAAAATCAGATGCTGTTATAACATACATACATTTTCATAAAATAACTAGTTTAGTTTATTCCCTTACCTGGCAACTGAGAAAGCCCCTATAAACAATTGCTCTAACACCCGTAGGGTTTCCTGATCAATACCTCGAAAGTGACAACTCCTAGAACTAAACTTCAGTATTTTTTTTGTAAATAACATTTCCTATAACTACGGAAAGGCCGAATTTCGAATAAAAAGCCTTAACGAATTTCAGAATATCCCCACCGACGATCCGCTCCGGCAGATATGTAGAGAACTTCACCAGAAGCGTCGTGGTGGCCTTAGATCATCGAATTGACGAAAGTTCAGCTCAAAATCTTAGAGAGATGGGAGGAGGGGCGTAAAGGAGAGAGAGAGAGAGAGAGAGAGAGAGAGAGAGAGAGAGAGAGAGAGAGAGAGAGAGAGAGAGAGAGAGAGAGAGAGAGAGAGTGTTTGCGCCAGAATTCGGCCAAAAATGAAAGTTGGCCCTATTTATACACTGGGCTTTGTCGACGAGCAAATTCATCTCGTTGACGAGGCCAAGAAGAAGACTTGTCGATGAACTTTCTCCTCGTCGACAAAATTCAGAGACCCAAAACCTCCTCTCGGTATTTTTTCATTGACGAGCCCAATTGTAACTTCGTTGATGAGGTCTGCTGCCTCTTTTCTTTTTCCTTTCCACTTTCTATTTCCTCCCTCTCTATTATTATTCAAAATACCATAATTTCTCCTGGGTCACTACATTCTCCCCTCCTCATAAAAATTTCGTCCTCGAAATTTATGATCCATGTAATTCATCATCCCTTGAAATAAAACGGTCCACTTATTTTATTACTTACCCTCACTTATGGCGGAGTAATATCGTGGTTACATTTCTGAGTTTTGGGAGATTACATATACAAAATAAAATTCTCCCAAAACTAAAACGCCACTTACTAATTAACTACTACATGTACCTGCAGAAGAAATACTATCCTAATTTCTTACATTTCACCCGGTTAAGCTTCGTGGAATAGCTGTGGATACTTTTGCTTTATCTGCTCCTCAGACTCCCAAGAAGCTTCCTCCACTGTATGATTCCTCCACAAAATTTTTACCAAAAGAATCTTCTTGCTACGTAACTCTTGCACTTTCTTATCCAGAATCCGTACTGGTACCTCCTCATACACTAGTGAATCACTGAGCTCTAATTCACCGTAGCTGATAATATGAGAAGGGTCTGGGATGTACTTCCTCAACATGGAAATGTGGAATACGTCATGGATCCTGGACAATATAGGTGGCAAAGCTAGCCTGTAAACCACTGGCCCCACTTTCTTTAGAATCTCAAACGGACCGATGAACGTAGGGCTAAGTTTACCCTTCCTTCCGAACCTCATAACCCTTTTTAATGGAACTATCTTTAAAAATACATGATCACCAACATCAAATTCCAGATTCCTGCAACGATTATCAGCATAACTCTTCTGTCGGCTCTGAGTTGCACTAATTCTATCTTTGATGAGTCGAACTTTATCACACACTTTCTGAACAAGCTCTGGTCCCACAACTCGCCGCTCACCCACTTCATCCCAAAATAAAGGTGAATGACATCTCCTATCGTATAGCATTTCAAACGGTGCCATGCCTATGCTGGCCTAATAACTATTATTATATGTGAATTCCACCAGCAGCATGAACTGAGTACAACTACCCCCAAAATCTAATATGCACCTTCGAAGCATATCTTCCAATATCTATATCGTCCTCTCAGTTTGTCCATCCAACTGAGGATGGAATGCCATGCTAAAAGACAACTGAGACCCTAAAGCATCCTGCAAGCTCCTCTAGAAACGTGACGTGAAACAAGAGTCTCGATCTGACACAATAGATACAGGCACCCCATAAGAACAAACTATCTCCTGAATGTAAATCTATGCCAAACGATTAAGGGAGTAGCTGATCTTAATAGGTAAGAAATGGGTGGTCTTAGTCAAACGGTCAATAATCACCCAGATGGCATTCTAGCCATGCAACGTTGTCGGCAGTCCTGACATAAAATCCATAGATATATGATCCCACTTCCACTCTGGGATAAATAATGGCTGCAACTGCCTTGCCGACCTCTAGTGATCAGCTTTCACTTGCTGACACGTCAAACACTAGGCTACATACTCAACAATCTCTTTCTTCATACCACTCCACCAGTACGACTCTCATAGATCCCTATACATCTTCATGCTACTAGGATGAACTATATACAAAGATCTATGAGCCTCCTCTAAGATAGTCTTCCTGATGTTAGTATCGGCAGGAACACATATTTTGGAATGGAACTATAAAACCCTGTCGTTTGTAACACTGAATTCCTCCCCCTGACCACTCTGCACTTTATCCATCACCTCTGCTAATTCTGGGTCTTCTTTCTAAGTAGCTTTAATTCTTTCCCGCAGAGTAGGTTGCACTACTAAACTGGCAATAAGAGCTTGAGAACCACTCTTAAGTAGTTTGATGCTGAGTCTATCCAGATCCATCATGATCGGATACTGAATCTCCATAGCTGCCAATGCTGGTCCCACAGACTTCCTACTCAAAGCATCAGCTACCACGTTCGCCTTCCCTAGGTGGTAACTGAAAGTGCAATCAAAATCTTTAATAAGTTCCAACCACCTTCTCTACCTCATATTCAGTTCCTTTTGGGTGAAAAAGTACTTTAAACTCTTGTGGTGGGAAAAGATCTCACACCGCTAACCATACAGGTAATGCCTCCAAATCTTCAATGCGTGTACTACTGCAGCCAATTCAAGATCGTGGGTAGGGTAGTTCTTCTCATATTCTTTCAACTGTCTAGAAGTATACGCCACCACCCTACCATGCTGCATCAATACACAACCCAATCCTTTCAAAGATGCATCACTGTAAATGACATAACCCTCACCCCCTGACGAGATGATCAATATTGGCACTGTAACAAGTCTCTGCTTTAACTCTTAAAATTTTGCTCACAGCTGTTGTCCTACTCAAATTTGACATTCTTCCTAGTCAGTCGTGTCAGAGGCCCTGATAACACTGAGAATCCCTCAACGAAATGACGGTAATACCTAGCTAACCCCAAGAAACTCCTGATCTCTTGGACAATCCTCGGTCTAGCCTAATTCACTACCACCTCAATCTTACGAGGATCCATAGAAATACCATCTCTAGATATAACATGACCCAAAAACACGACCTTCTCAAGCCAGAAGTCACATTTATAGAACTTGGCATACAACTTCTTTTCTCGTAGCATTTGTAGCACCTGCCTCAAATGTGCCTCATGCTCCTCATAGCTCCTCGAATAGACCAGTACATCATCAATAAAAACAACAACAAAATGATCTAAATATGGATGAAAAATCCTATTCATCAAATCCATAAATATAGTAGGAGCATTTGTTAGACCAAATGGCATAACAAGGAACTCGTAATGCCCGTACTTGGTCCTGAAAGTCGTCTTCGAGACGTCCTCTGCTTTCACTTTTACCTGATGACAGTCGGATCTAAGATCAATCTTCAAATAAACCCGTGTACCCTGGAGCTGGTAAAAAAAGTCATCTATATGGGGTAGAGGATACTTGTTCTTGATCGTCACTTTATTAATCTCCCTATAACCTATACACATCTTCATAGACACGTCTTTCATCTTTACAAATAGAACTGGAGCTCCCCATGGAGATACATTGAGCCGTGTGAAGCCCTTATCAAGAAAATCTTATAGCTGATTTTTCAATTTTGCCAAAAAATTTGGCACCATTTGGTAAAGTACTTTGGAAATCGGCACCGTACATGGAAGCAGATCTATAGGAAAATCTACCTCCCTATCAGGTGGCAAGCCTGACAACTCATCTAGAAAAACATTTGTAAATTCCTTCACCACAAGCGTGCTAGCAAGTTTCAATTCATTCTCTGACATTTCTTTCACAATAGCCACAAACCCCTCACAACCACTCAGCAATAATCTCCTGGCCTAGATAGCTGAAACTAACTGAGGCGGGGATTGCACTCGCGACCCATGCAAATCTGAATTCTGCTTGTCCCGGAGGTCTGAATATCACTTCTCGAGAATGACACTCTATATTGGAAAAATTAGCTGCTAGCCAATCCATGTCGAAGATCATATCAAACCCATGCATATCCAACACTATTAGATCGGTGGAAAAGATTTTCCCCTGAATTTCAACTGAACAACCCCAGAGCACCCTATTACACCTCACTACTGACCCAGTCGGTGTAGTTATCGACAACTCAGTATCTAAAAATTGTGTTACTGCCCCATGAAGTCTAGTGCACCCCGAAGACACAAATGAATGTGTAGCTCCTGAATCAAATAATGCAATAACTACTTGTCACCACGTCACCTGCCGTCTCAGCCTCACCCGACGTCAGAGTAAACACCTTGGCTGGAGCTATATTCCTCTGCTGGTCCCTAGGTGGCGCCTGATATCCTCCTTGGCACAGTCTGGGAGCAAGAGCTACATATGGTGGTGTAGGGCAATCCCGCACCATATGACCCTGCCTACCATAGCAGTAGCAGAAAACTCCACTGGCTCGGCACTCTCTCCAGTGTCTTCTCCCATAAGTCTGGCAGACTGGAGGACCCTACACTACCCGAGCCTCATGACCTCCAGTCTCTTGTCTCTATCCTCTGCCATGGTTTCCCCTCCTCCACTAATTCTGTCTAGGACCCTACTGATAGCCTGAAGATGCAGATCTCTTCTTCTATCCCTACTCCTCTACATCCATATGCTCACCAACCTCTGCCAAGGCTGCCCTGTCGACTAACTCAGCAAAGTCCTGGATCCGTAGTACCATCACCTGCTTGAAGATACCTGGCCTCAAACCTTTCTCAAATTGCCTCGCCTTTTTCGCCTCATCAAGGACAATATACAGGGCGAAGCGAGAGAACTCTATAAAATGTGCTGCATACTGCTGGACTGATAACTACGCCTGCTTCGGACTCAGGAACTCCTCCACTTTAGCCTCCTTAACAGTAGCTGGTAAATATCTATCGAAGAATAACTCGTTAAACCGATCCCAAGACATGACTATCGGCATCGTCCTCTACTGCTCCACCAGTCTCACAGCCGTCCACCACCTCTCAGTCTCCCCTGTCAATTTATAGGTGGCGAAAAGGACCCTCTTTACCTCTGTACACTGCAACACGACCAAGACTTTCTCAATTTCCTGCATCCAATTCTCAGCGGCTTCAGGATTGGCCCCTCCTGAAAATGCTATAGGATTCATCTTTGTAAACTTCTCGATAGTGCATCCATGGCCAACCGACGGACCACCCTGCTCCCTAGAGCTCCTAGCAATCTCAGCCATAACCTGCAAAGCCACACTACGTAATATTGCATCAAAGTCAGTCCCACCTGCACTCGACGGCCTTGACCCATCACTGCCGCTTGCATGGGCACTACCTCCTCCTGGATCTATCCTGAAAACAACAAACGCAACTCAGTAAACCTATCCTTATAATTCACCCGCAAAACTTAGCCCCCTATCTCAACACTCTCAGCTTATTTCTAACCATAGTCCTACATTCTAGGACATAACACGACTATAGCTTACTATGGTTTTCCTAAAATTGTCACCCCTGGAAAAACACAGAAATTACCACGGAGGTCCTGCCTCTAGACTGTAGAACAAAACCTTAAATTTTTTCCTATACTTCGGTATCATTTCCACTGCACTCTAAAGTCTACAGAACCTAGCAACCTATGCTCTAATACCAAACTGTAACGACTTGCTTAATTTAAACTATAACGACCTGCTTAATTTCTATGCATTTTTTTAATAAAACAAATATAATAAACAAAATAGATCATAATCCACCTGTACCCATGGGTACCAGGAATACATCAAACACATAAAATAGAAGCCTATGCAGTAGGAAATCATAAAACCATGTACATACCTTTATATCATTTAGTACAATACCAAAGTTTACAATATCCATAATACACATCCCAAAACAACCAAAAATCAACCCTAGGGTCGATACCCAAAAACCCACCATCGGACCCTAGAAAACAACTTACCCTTTAAAAAGGGCAGGTCAACTGTATCTACCTCAGCGGAGCTTTATCCGCTCTCTTATCCGGGGCTCTTGAAAAGTTCATGAAATTGTGGGGTGAGACACCTCACAGTAAGGGAAATAAACTAATGCTAGTGTGTGGCAACTTGAGTATTCCGTGTTATACATATACCATACAGAAACATATTTAGTAAACTGTTATGTCATATCTGGGAAAACATATATATCATCATAGCATGGAAGAACATACTACATTTTCATAAACATAATTCATCTCATATAATAATAATACGAAAACAACCCTGGTAGGTTAGCTGGCTAATGTCATGTATTACCTCCACATGACTGGGTTGTGTGGCCCGAAGACAGGATTTGACAATGGTTGGCCGACCATTGCTAAGTCAAAAGTACAATTTGTAAGTCCGATGGGTCTACCAGACCTAGTCTGTACACCAGGGGTGCTCACACTTCTTAAAACCACATCGATTATTCGTCCTCACGCTACTCCGTATAGCAGCGTTAACGTAATATCGTGATGATCACGAATACATAGCAACGATACCATGCAAGTGCTAGCCTAGACCAAACCAACCAGGTTCTGATAACATATAACATATAATGAAACTGTGATACATGAATATTTATACTATTCATTGCCAAATCAATATCATCACATCATTTTGCATGTATATATAACATCATGAAAATCATTGGCCCATACACCGGTATTTCATATTTTTCCATGACTCGGTCCGTATGTCAGCAAATATATCCATAGCTCGGCCCGTACACCGGCAAACATATCCGTAGTGCAGCCCGTACACCGGCAAATATATCCATAGCTTGGCCCGTACATCGGCAAACATATCCATTGTTCGGCTCGTACACCGGCAAATATATCCATAGCTCGGCCCGTACGCCGGCAAATATTTCCATAACTCGGCCCGTACACTGGTTTTTATTTAAAAAATTCATATCTTTATCATATTCCCAGAACACAGTATTTCATTATAAATTCTACTCATGCCACACATAATAGGTTTCATGCATATTTAAACATATCATCTTTTACAGCAGTATTTCCCAAACATAAATCATATATAAATATATTTATTTTCCTGAAATCAGATGCTGTAATAACATACATACATTTTCATAAAATAACTAGCTTGGTTTATCCCCTTACCTGGAAACTAAGAAAGCCCCTATAAACATCCGGTCTAACATCCGTAGGGTTTCGTGATCAATACCCTGAAAGTGACAACTCCCAGAACTAAACTTCAGTATTTTTTTCGTAAATAAAATTTCCTATAACTACGAAAAGACTGAATTTTGAATAAAAAGCCTTACCTTCAATCAGGGACGAATTTCAGACTATCCCCACTGACGATCCACTTCGACAGATATGCAGAGAACTTCACTAGGAGCGTCGTGGTGGCCTCAGATCGTCGAACTGGTGAAAGATCGCCTCGAAATCTTAGAGAGAAGGGAGGAGGGGTGTAGAGGGGGGGGGGAGAGAGAGAGAGAGAGGAGTGTTTGTGCTGGAATTCGACCAAAAATGAAAGTTGGCTCTATTTATACACTGGGCTTCATCGAAGAGCCATGTCATCTCGTCGACGAGGCCAAGAAGAAGACTTGTCAATGAACTCTCTCCTCATCGACGAAATTCAGAGACCCAAATCCTCCTTTCAGTATTTTCTCGTCGACGAGACACGTCCTCATCGACGAGCCCAATTGTAACTTCGTGCTACCTCTTTTCTTTTTCCTTTCCAATTTCTATTTCCTCCCTCTTTATTATTATTTAAAATACCATAATTTCTCCTGGGTCACTACAATACTAACTTAGTGGGCAGCTAGCTAGTCCATTCTCAGTATCACCTCAAACCCATGCATATCCAAGACCACTAGATTTGCTAATAAAGACCTCCCCTGAATGCAGATTGGACAGCTCGTAAGTACCTTCTCACCTACCTCTACAACCCCTGTCAGCATAGCCACTGACAAACTAACATCGAACTGCTGTCTTTCTAACCCACAAAATTTAACAAACTCTTGGGCGATGAAAGAATGAGTCGCCCTTGAATCAAACAAAGCAGTAACTGTAAATGATAGTATTGAAACTATAACGCCCCAAACCTTTAAACGTGGCCCAGTGCATTATACCTGATTAAATCCTAATAATCCATAAATAAATACATACATACGCAGCGGGAAACATAACTATTATCCTTAATCATAAAAATAAATACCAGAGTTTGCTGTATCTATCTATATTTCATTTAAAACCATTCATCCATCGGCATCCACATATATATATATATATATATATATATCCCCAAAACATAACCTACACTTCCAGTATTCCTAACCATACATTTTCTAGAAGACTTAAAACATAAAACATAAAAAATGACTTATATACACATCCAAAAAATGTTATCAGAAATGGTGCAAAGTAAGAAAGTTCCACAAATTTCGCTGCATATTCCGCAATGGTCATATCCCCCTGGGTCAGATTACTGAACTCTTCAATATTTTCCTCTTTGATAGATGAAGGAAAATACCTATCAAAGAACAGCTCCTTGAATCTCTCCCAAGTAAGAGCTATCTTTTCCAGCCTCTGGTCCTCTAGTAGCTTCATAGAAAGCCACAAGTGTTTCGCCTCTCCAATCATCTTGAATGCAGCATAACGGACCTTCTGCTCGTTCGTGCAATCGAGTACAGCCATGATCTCCTCTATTTCCTGTACCCAATTTTCTACAGCCACTGGATCAGGTCCTCCTACAAAGGCCGGAGGGTTCATCCTCATAAACTCCTTAATGCTGCAGCCCTGACCTACAGGTGGATAGTTATGTTCTTTAGGATCCTTCTTCATCTCAGCCCTAACTTGGCGGGCTATACCCCACAGCACCTTGGAGGTACCAATTTCCTCTTCATTGGAAGTATCTGAACCTTCCCTTCATTCAGCCTCTACGTCCTCATCTCTAGGATCCATCTCAAAAATGGGACAGAAAAGAGATAAGAATTCCATATCATAACTCCAACACACAGTTATATAATTTAAATCCAATATACATCCAAGTTCTCCATAGAAGGATCAGTCTCAAAGCTCAGAAATGAAATCATCTAAGGTTTACTGTGGCTTTTCTGAAGTCGTCGACTGCTTTAGAAAAATCACAGGAAATCGTCGACGTATTTCCGCCTCTAAACTACAAAACAAAATCCTATACTTCCCTACACCATACCTAATTCTCAAAACCTAACCTACTAATCTAGTATCCTTATCCAAAGTTTACAGAACCCAAAATCTATTGCTCTGATACCAAATTGTAACACCTCGAACCCTTAAACCCGGTACGGTGCATTATACCTGATTAAATCCTGATAATCTATAAATAAATACATGCATACACAGCGGAAAACATAACTATGATCCTTAATCATAAAAAATAAATTCCAGAGTTTACTATATCTATCTATATTCCATTTAAAATCATTCATCCATCGGCATCCACATATATACATATCCCCAAAACATAACCTACACTTCCAATATTCACAACCATCCATTTTCTAGAAGACTTAAAACGTAAAACATAAAACATAACTTATATGCACATCCCAAAAATGTTATCAAAATGTTTATATCCTTTCTCTTTCTAAAACCCCAAAAATGCTATATCCAACTTGAGCTCTCTAAGCTCGATCTCATGGTGGTCTTAAAAAAAAAATTTGTATTCAGGTGAGACACATCTCAATAAGGGAAGAAACAATATATATTAAAACAACGTGTGACCAACATGAGGTTTGTATATAACATATTATACATCATTTGAAAATCATTAACATAAATTCTAAAATCATTTTATGATCTTATTCAAACATATGTAAGGTATTTTACCCACAAGATTACCTAAGGATAGGGGCCATTATCCGCCCATACAAGTAGCACCCCTCTACTCTGATACAATAGGTAACCCAAAGGTCACAACTGAAGCATACCAGGGTACTCACCTTACTCAGTAAGCCCTCAAGTAATAGATTAGCCTTGTACTCACATAGTTCATACAAAAGTTTACCAGCGAAAGCCCCCAAGAATAGGGAAATCTACCTGCCCATATAAGTAATTTCCCTCTGCCCTAGTACGTTATGTAGCCTACTGCTACATCTGATACTTACCATAGAATTCGCTTTTCTCAGCAAGCCCTCGGGCAAAGAGTTTGCCTTGACCAAACATAACATGTTATACTAGCATAAATACTGATAATACCCTAATACATTATTAAATCTGTCATTATTCAACCATTCATGTTCATAACTTTAGCATTTCACTTTACATAGCCTTTCACATTTTACATTGTTCACATGTCACATTTCATATCCATTTCATTCACATTTCCATTTCATTTCATTTTCATTTCATTCATTCGTACTACATCTCCTTTTAGCTATACATAAGTTAGTCCACATAGATATGTGCTAAATTTGCTAACACAGCTCCTTTTAGCTGTCATCAATTAGTCTACACCTCCTTTTAGCTGTCATTGTATACATGATTGCATTATGAAACACAAGCAACATAATACTTATAACATTTTATTATCAATGCATTTCTTACATAGCCTGCATCTCATACATATAACATATGTTTACACTGCATTACCGTATACTCATGCTACACAATTTTGCAGTAAAATTGATACATTGCCTGTAAAATCAGCCAAACAACATTTAACATTTACATACTGAAAATATAATTTCATTTCTTACATAATTATCTTGAAAATATTCTCCACTTTCATTAGTTTATTTTCACATATACGTACCTAAATAAGCAGCCTTAAGCTCAGAAAACATAATTTACATGGTTGACATTTCATACCCATATGAAAACATATATACATATATATAACATAGTCATTTTTTATTTAATTCATGAAAACCTGATTTAATATATAAATTTTCCCTTACCTAAATCCTTGAACTACACCAACAAGTATCCCAAACTAATACCTGTGATGCTCACCCGGGCCTTGGTTCAAAAACCCTAGTTTAATTAAATAATCCCAAATAAACTACCATTTCTACATTTTATCAACTTATAAACCTTAAATAAACCCTTAATAAACCCAAACTTATAATATTAACCCTTACCTCGACTTAGTTGCGTTTTCCCAAAAAGCCCATTTAGAAAACTGATCCGCTAGATGTGCAGAGAATCTTCCTTAAAACACTGTAGAGATCTCCAATCGTTGATTTAGGATGAATTCGGGCTGGATTCTTAGAGAGAAGGGAAAGAGATGAGTTTAGAGAGATAAAAATGAAGGAAAAATGATTTCCTTCGCAGAGATGCTACCTTAGATCCTTATATACTTGTTGTTGCCATGTGGACTTGTCAACGAGAAGACAGGACTTGTCGACGAACCATGAAGAACACTCGTCGACAAGGCCGTGAGCTTATCGATGAGTTTCAAAACATCTCAAGCCCTTTCGGTTAATCATCATCGATGAGACGTGCATACTTGGCGACAAGGCTTAGAAGATCGCTCCTCGATGAGAAAATCCAACTCATCGACGAGCATCTGCTTGTTACCTTTTTAAAATTTCTTTCTTTTATTTATTATCCATTCATTCATTTTATTGTCCTTCCTAATTATTTTAATATTTTTAATTTTTTGGGTCATTATAGAAACAATACCTATCACAGCATCTCTTGCAGCCTCAGCATCCCTTAGTGTCAACGCATAGACTCGTGTTGGGGCGGTATTCCTCTACTATCCATCTCAAGGTGCCTGATGACCTCCTCAGTATGGTCTATAAGCAAGCACAACAACTGGCGGTGCTCGAAAATCTCTTGCCATATACCTAGGCTGATGGCATTAATAACAAACATTCTATTTGACCTGGTACTCTCCCGGGTGTCTCCTATAACATATAGGACAAGAAGGGGGCATCTGTCTTCCCTGTACTACCCGATCTCCCACTCCTTGTCTTTGTCCTCCTCCGCTCTCCTACCTCCTCCAAGGCCCTTGACTGGACATTGCCTAAAAATTTGGAGGCAAGTGCCTCTTTCCCCGGCTTTGCACTACAGTGCCTCTCTATAGGCCACTCTTAATCACTACTGCTCTATCCACTACCTCTACAAATATCTAGACCCTGAAGCCTATAACCTACTCAAACAAATTTTGTCTTAGGCCTTCCTCGAACTTCCTCGCCTTCCTTTCCTCATCTGGCACTAAATACGGGGCAAAACGGGATAGCTTGATAAATCTAGCTGCATACTACTGTACCGTCATCGGCCCTTACGTCAAGTGTAGAAACTCCACTGCCTTCGCACTTCTAAGGATAGCGGGAAAATATTTCCCAAAAAGGATCTCCTTGAATCGGCTCCACGTCACCTCTACAGGGTCAGGCCTCTGCTCCTCTAATAGTCTCGCTGATCTCCACCAGCGCTTTGCCTCCCATGTCAGCTTAAATTTCGCAAACAATACTTTCTGCTCATCTGTACATTGGAGAACTGCCAACATATTCTTTATATCCTGGATCCAGCTCTCAGCCATGAGTGGGTCAGCTCCTCCAGAGAATGATGGGAGTCTCATATGCATGAACTACTCAATCATGTAGTTCCGCTCCCCTGAACCTCTAGCCATCTCTGCCATCACCTGCTGGGTGACATTATGTAGTACAACATCAGGATCTCCGCCACCCATACTGGAAGACCCTACATCATCCCCTCCAGCCTATGCACTGCTACTCCCTAAATCCATCCTACAAATGGTATAACATAGTCTTAGAACTCTATCATCATAAATCACTAACACACCTAGCATACTAAAACCCACAAGATATTCTGCTACAAACATTTCTTTTAACATTCTCAATCCCTATTTAAGATTCAATCCTACCACATAGAAATAAGAACCGACAATAGTATCCATGGTTTTCCTAAAGTTGTCACTCCAGGAAAATCACAGAAACAACCAAGAAACTGCTACCTCTAGGTCGCAAGATAGAACCCTAAATTCCAATCTCATCTTCTAATAACAACTAACTTATATCTCGCCAATATCCATTCCTATACTCTAGTATTGTATTCCGCTGTTTACTAAAGTCTGCATAACCTAGCAACCTAGGCTCTGATACCAAACTGTGACGCCCCGATTTTCATACCATTTTTTTTATTATAAATAATCAATAATACTCAAACATCCGCCATGTCCTAATCTCTGATACCATTTATACATAACCCGACCCGAAGTGGGTACCGAGTACACAATCATTCTCATATACACAAACCTAATAGCGGAAGTCATTATATATATACATACCACAGCGAATACACATACCAGAGTACTAATTCATCTATATATACAAGCCAAAACAATAAAACTCTAGGGGAACATTTATCCTTAGTTCATACACTCACCCTGTATATCAGGGTACCAACTCCCCTCTATCTCGGAGCTCTATCACTTGATCTATCTCAGTTCCCTGAAATATTTAGAAGTTTGAGTGAGACACATCTCAGTAAGATGGAATAAATTATTTATAGTGTGTGGCAGTATGAGTTTCACTATATCATAACATATATTCATTTCAGTGATAATGCCTTCTAAGAAAAATATATCAATTTCACATCTATAATGATATAGATATACAACAGGAGCGTTTAAAAAGCTTTAATTCCCTCTTTCAATCTCATTCACATGCAAACCATGTTTACCAGCGAATTTCTCAAGAATAGGGGTGATTACAAGCCCATACATGCAGCTTCCCTCTGTTCTAATATCGTTTGTACCCTTACCCGATTAACTCGGGTTTGGCTGCAACTGATACTTATCAAGGAACTCACCTTACTTAGTAAGCCCTTAGGCGGAGTGTCTTACTTCGCTTTATTTATTTATGTTATTACCTCACACTATTTCATTTCTCATTTTCATTCTGGTTTCCATTTTCATTTTCATTTCCTTTTCCATTTCCATTTCACATCTAGCTCATGAGTGTCCTTGGTAACTAATACATCCATGTCTGTACTCATGATTGCCCTGAATATATTTTTCACGCCATGCTTCACCCCATGGTCAAGGTCGCTCTCTATGCTCCATGCCATGCTTCCCCCCATGGTCAGGGTTTTGCGGCCTGAAGGCTGGACCTAACCACGGTTGGTCTGCCTAGTTAGATCAACATAAACATACCAAATACTCGTCTATAGTACGAATGGCCTACCATCACTGGCTCATTCAAACTTTCATGCCACACACACTGCAAGAACCCGACCCTTGTTATATGAGTTAAATAATTAAGCGATGAGCAAATTGGTAATTGAGCAGGCTTTGTCGACGAAGCCAGAGTTCGTCGAGCATATTTCTTGTCAACAAAATTCAGAGACTCGTCGACGAGGGAAAGCCGAGAGGTTTGGATAAATTTGAAATCTTTGGCTTGTCGACGAAATACATGGCTTCCTCGTTGATGAAGATGTCACCTCATCGATGAATCCGCCCTGGTCAAAGGCCTTTAAAAGATATTTTTGGATTGCTTTGGGGCTAAGTTTGCTAAATTCTCTCTCTCTCTCTCTCTCTCTCTCTCTCTCTCTCTCTCTCTCTCTATTTATATATATATATATCTTCACTGTTCATCGTGGGAATCGACGATCCGACGTTACCACATGGATCGAGGCCGGATTCTCTTCGAGAATAGTGGATCGAAAACTCGTTTAAGAGATTTTTGGGCTTTGGCGTAAAATCGAGGTAAGACTCGATTTTCTTTTCTAATACAGTATTTTGATAGAGTACGAAGTTGTGAGTATCTTCTGTACTGTAATTTGTAGGTTTTGAGAACTCGGTTCGCTGTTTAGGAGCCGTAGAGTTTGAGTTTGGTCGTTTTGAGGAAAGGTAAGGGAATACAATTTATGTTAGTTATTTTTGAAATCGAATTCGGTGGAACTACGGTCCACGGTCCGGTGTATGTTTTGGTTACATATTTGGGGGGGATCTGACGGGTGAAATTATGGGTTTTTCATGTTACAGTTTTGGGAAAAAAAGGGTTTTTGGGTTGCATCCCTGGTTTTGTTGAAAACCGTATGTATATTGTAATTTATATTGTGTAATAGGGATGGTCGTGCCTTGACTTTGTTTTAACTGTATATGATTTCAATGGGAACTGGGTTCTGAATTGTTCCAGGTACGAAAGAGTGTCCTACTCTATATTCGTGGGCGTATGAAATCGTTGGGCCATTGTTTGGCAAAGTGTCTGGCTTTATATTCGAGGGTGTGAGCCTTATCGGTTGATCACTGAAGGGTGTGTATCCACTAGTTAGCACCGGTACGATGCCATAGGAGCCTGGGGCTAGCCACGTGCCAGTGGTGTCGTGTAAAGCGGGTTGGCTATGGGCCAATGCCAACTATCGCGGACAGGCTACGGGTCGATGGGTGTGACGACACCGTGTCGATCATGGGCGTGCATGTTTGTGTGTGTGTGTGTGTGTGTGTGTATGCACTGTACTAAAACTATATTGTGAAAATATTGGAATTGCATTGAACTGTGTTAGTTTTGCGTCATGATAACACTCAAATTCCACACACTGATATAACCTATGTTTGCCTTACTGATATTGTTAGCTTTTCCGTGATCCCAAGAGGGGGGTGAATTGGTATTTTTTAAAATTTATCTCCTAGGTATTCCTCCTAATAGCAGTATGTTAACAAGCCTATGGTCAATCTAGTGCAAATGATGTAAATATACCAGAAATTAAATAAAGCAGTTTAGTCAATCACACAAGCACCAGAAAGCAGTAAAGAAAGGATGACACGCAGATATGTTATCGAGGTTCAGCCAGCTGCCTACGTCCCTGCCTTGGCTAACCAGCACAAGGATTATCATAATAACTTGCTCACTTAAACGGGTGGAGCAGCACCTATACAAACCAGGTCAAATTACCACAGGGCTGACCTCAACCTTTAGACCAATCCTTACCGGGCTGGATTACCGCCCCCTCAAGCCACCCCTGGAATCTCTCAGGTATACAATCAAATGGTACAATATATGAGCACTTTCACGTAAAGCAGATTTGTACCACAAATGCGCACAAATACATATACCACAGACGATTTAATAATGTAAGCTCAATGTGGTCTAAACAGTTTAACTCTCAAAGATGTTTTCTATCAATGTAGTGAGTACGTGAGAGTATCAATAATAATCTGTGTATCTCAAAATATTCAAACATGTTTACACATACCACCAAGCAAGCCTCAAGAATATCAATCAGAGAATATCTCAATCACACAAATGTGTATATGCTTGGATTGCAAAATAGATAATCTTTGTTTTCGGAAAATGATATAAATACTTGTATAAATATTACCACAAAGATTAGTGTAACAAGCACAAATATCTTTTCACAAATAGTTCAATAAATTCCACAAGATATTTGAGTAAGCTTGAAATATGTTTTTGCAAACCAAAAACAAATATAAACTTCCAAAGATATTGCAATGATAATGCAACACTCAGAAGTTTACCACAAGTCTTCTTAGGGTAGGCTTATTAGCAAAGCCTCCTAAGAGAACTTAGGTTATGCTCTAGAGAGAAAAATCGATTCAACCACTTCAAACAATGAGAGCAAAACCTATTAGAATATACACTCAAAGCACTTACAAATGATTTTGAACTTGAAGAAGTAAGCTAGAGTGTTTTTAGGAAAGGTATGAGCATATGGGAATCAAAAGAAGGTATTTTTGCTTGAGAGAGATTTTCTTAATCCTTTTTGCTAATCGATGCTTAATCTACCAAATGAAAGAGTATATATAGACATACTGAAAATTTTGACCGCTGGGGACCTATTAGGGATTGTTAGAAAAGATTAATGACATTTAAAACAATTTAACCCTGTTCAAAACATTTAACCGCGGTAAAAAAATAGGAGCAAACCGAGAGGTTCGGTCGACCAGAAATGGTTCGGTCGACCAGGACTCAAATGGCTCGGTCGACCAGGGGACTTTTGAATTGAAAGGCTCAGTCGACCGGAGAGGGTGATTTCCCAATTTTTCGAGTTTGGGTCGACCAGGGCATTTTGAACTACCTGGTTCAGTCGACCAGACCGCTAGGAATTCTTCTGAGAACCCTTCGGTCGACCAGGTAGTTGTAGTTCAAAAGTTCTCAGTCGACCAGATGGTCAACTATTGACCCAGGAGGGTTTCAGTCGACCAGGGCCTTTTGAACTACAAGTTTCAGTCGACCGAGTGGTCAATCTTTGACCCAAAGGAGCTTCGGACCAGGCCCTTTTGAACTACCTTTACTGGTCGACCGGGTGGTCAAACTTTGACCCAGGATGTCTTCGGTCAACCAGGCCAAAATGAACTGGCTTGGCTGGTCGACCGAAAGTGCATCGTGTGTGCATTTTGGTCCCGTTTTGAAACAAACAAGTCCTATTCAAGTGCCTAGAAAATATATGTGAAAGTGTGAGTGTTCTAAAGGCACTTGGGGTCCAATTTGAAAACACCGAAAAAATCCGGTGTCGGTGGACCGAAGGGTACACCCTAAGGTCTTTCTATGGTCATTTTCTCATTCATGGTTTGTTTGAGCTTACAAAATAAATCATGCATGTGATGTGTGTGCTTATTACAAACCGATTACCCTAATTACTATTACAGAAAAAATTCACTAAAATTATTACAATTAAGAGCATGAGTTTGTCTTCAAGCTTTGAGCTTTCACGTGCCATTGATGATATGCTAGTATGAACCTACACATAAACTAAATATTTATTAAATACAATCGTATTTGTCATTATCAAAACTAGGGTGTGACCTATAAGGTCAATAGATATGTGTCCTACCCCTACTGTACGTACATATTTTACAGGTCCTTCGAGTAGCCAAAACTAGCGTCCTTGTGTTGGGAGCGTAGTGGCCAGTGTACTACGGGTAGCGCTTGGGTAAGTGCTAGGACTGTTGTTTCGCGAGTTGCTATTTTGGAATGTGTTTGGCACCCGATTGTATGTTTTGTATTATGGAACCTTGACTCCACTTTTGTATAGACTCTGGTATGGTACTATATATGTATAGAAAGACCTTTGCTTCCGCTGTATACCTGTTGTGTATGTGAAGGTGTAGAGGGTGCCTGGGAACCCCTTGAGGTCAGACCCTCCTTCTTTGTTGTATCATGTATGTTTTAATTGATACAGGGATAGGTTAGGTTACTTTTATTCACCTCTGGGCCCATTTCTGGGTTCAGGGCGTGACAGCTTGGTATCAGAGCTAACCAGGTTGTTAGGTCTTGCAGACTTGGTTAGGCATAGCTATGTACATACCAGAGTTTAGGATGTTAGAATTAGGTAGAGTAGGTCGAGGGTTGTTTCGTTGCTAGATAAAGACTCATTGGAGGTGTTCCGTGTTTTTCCTAGAATGATAATTTCAGTAAAAGCAGGGCAAACCATTGATGACTTCTGTGTCGGTGTGATAGGACAGACTTGGACCTGTGAGATGGTAGTTAACATGACTGTGTGTCCGTATTGTGTTAACTGTATGTAATATAGAAGTCCTAATCGATTCCTATTATGTTTGAGAATGGAGCCCAAGGATAACAATTTGGAAAGCAATTCCAATGGAGCTGTGAGTGATGAGTCGCATTCTGTGCCTTGGGGTTTGACGAGGCGGGTTATACGAAAAATTAGGCAAAGTGCCAGGAGACGCAAACGCTCTCCTACTGCTGCGGGGTGTACCATCAAGAGGTTCACACGTATGCATTCTTCGACGTTTGCAGGAGGATCGGACCCGATTATAGCAGAGGACTGGGTCAAGAAGACAGAGAGAATTTTGGAGGTCCTCCACTATACTGATGAGCAAAGAGTCCTATACACTACCTTCCAGCTTTTTGGGGAGGCAGGGCATTGGTGGACTGCGGTTAGTCTGCTGGAGAAGCAGAGAGCCGACATCTTAGAGATGTCATGGAGCCATTTCAAGGAGGTGTTTTTTGATAGATACTTCCTGGCTTCCACTCACGATGCAAAGGCAGATGAGTTATCTGCTCTGTCGTAGGGAGATTTGACGGTGCAGGGGTACGTTGCTTGGTATATTAAGCTATCCCACTTCGCACCGTGTTTGATCTCGAGTGAGTACGAGAAGACTCAGAGATTTGAGAAGGTTTTGAGGAAAGATATTCACAGGTTGGTAGGTATGCTTCAGATCCGCGAGTTCTTGATTTTGGTGGATATGGCCATCGTGATCGAGACCGGCATCCGAGAGGATAAGGTGGATTAGGAATCGAAAGAAGAGGATAGTACCTTCTGATTCTCAGTCGAGATCTCATCAGGGATCATGGAAGAAGAGGAACAAGGGCTCGGGTTACCGTTAGAATACTGAGCGCCAGGGTTCTCAGGCGAGCCAGACTAGTGAACGTTGTACCAGATGGCATGAGGGAGAGTACCGGTCATTTGGGGGTAACTGTTACAACTATGGCTAGCCAAGTCACATGGTTCATGATTGTCGTGCACCAAAGTGAGACGTGCCTGTATACAGTGTGAACCGAGGTAGCAATCAGATGCCTCGGGGAACCATTCAGATGAGCACAGCTTCGGCTAGAGTATTCTCTTTTATTCTAACGGATGCTGATTATACAGGGAATGTAGTGACAGGTACCTTATTATTGCTTTCAAATAAGGCTTCTGTTTTATTTGATTCGAGTGCAACCCATTCCTTTATATCTATGAGTTTCATTAAACAGTCATCTGGGAGTATATCATTCTGTAGGAGGATGTTAGGAGACTGCCTAGTGTTAATTTAGGGAAGGCTACTACCTGCGAATTTTATGGTATACGATATGTTGAGGTTTGATGTCATTCTGGGGATGGATTGGTTGTTCTCCAGTTATGCTGTAATCAACTTTCGTAGGAAGGTTTTTAGACCTCCTAGGGAGTAGGAGTATGAGTTTGTGGGATCGTGTGTGCGTTCGACGCCACAAGTTTTATTGGCATTACAGACGAGGAGGTTACTCTTGGACGGATGTCAGGGGTACCTAGCTTGTGTGAGGGAACCATTGCGGGATGAGTTGAGACTCGAGGTTATTTGGGTAGTCAGCGAGTTCCTGGATGTGTTTCCAGAAGACTTACTCAGTTTACCTTCGGATCATGAGGTGAAAATTTCGATAGAGTTGCTACCTGGTAAGGCACCGATCTCTAAGGCTCCATACCGGATGGCTCTAGTAGAACTTGAGGAATTGAAGGAGCAGTTGCAGGAATTGTTGGACCGAGGTTTCAATCGATCGAGTGTTTTTCCCTAGGGAGCTCCAGTTTTATTTGTGAAGAAGAAGGACGGGTCGATGCACATGTGCATTGGATACCATGAGATCAACAAGGTAACTGTGAAGAATCGTTATCCTTTGCCTCATATAGATGATCTCTTTGACCAGCTTCAAGGAATGCAAACCTTTTTAAAGATCGATCTACGGTTAGGGTATCATCAGGTGAGGGTTCGATCGGAAGATGTTGCGAAGACTCCTTTTTGAACCAGATATGGCTACTATGAGTTCTTGGTTATGCCGTTTGGGTTGACCAATGGTCCGGTGGTGTTCATGGATTTGATAAACCCGGTTTTCCATGAGTATCTGGACCAGTTCGTAGTGGTATTCATTGACGACATTCTGGTATACTTGAGGAGTTTGGATGAGCATGAAAACCATCTGAGGTTAGTGCTATAGGTTCTGCGTCAGAGGAAACTGTATGCCAAACTGAAGAAGTGTGAGTTCTGGTTGAATCAGGTCACGTTCTTAGGCCACGTGGTGTCTAAGGGCGGTATCTCAGTTCATCCTAGCCAGATTGAAACTGTGGTTGACTGGGCGAGACCGAAGAGTGTTCAAGAGGTTTGGAGTTTCCTTAGACTGGCGGGTTATTATCGTCGGTTCGTACATGGTTTCTCTAAGTTGTTTGGACCTCTGACACGATTGACCAGGAAGGGTGTGAAGTTTGATTGGACCAGTGATTGCGAGCAGTGCTTTCTAGAGTTGAAGCACCATCTGGTTACTACACCGGTCTTGACCATTCCCTTGGGAAAAGATGGTTTTGTGATCTATAGTGACGCATCTCTAAAGGGTTTGGGATGTGTGCTTATGCAACAGGGTAAGGTGATTGTTTATGCTTCTCGGAAACTTAAGGAGTATGAGAGGAATTACCTTGCGCATGATTTGGAGTTGGTTACTATTGTTTATGTGCTGAAGATCTAGCGAAACTACCTATATGGTGTTCAGTGTGAGATCTTCACTGACCACAAAAGCCTTAGATAATTTTTCACGTAGAAGGAGTTGAATATGAGGTAGAGGTGGAAGCTAAAGTTGATCAAGGACTACGATTGCACAATCAGCTATCACCCAGGGAAAGCTAACGTGGTAGCTGATGCGTTGAGTCGGAAGACAGAGCATGCAGTAGTATTTGCGGTTGTAGCTCAGCATCATATCAGACGAGATCTGGATACCTCGGTATGGAGTTGGTGTCTGGGGATCATCAGGCCTTTATTGCTAGTTTGGTGATCCAGCCGACTTTGTTTGAGTGTATTAAAGCCACGCAAGCTAGTGATACAGAGTTGGCTGAGACTATGGAGGAAGTGCAGCAGGGTTTGGTTGCGGATTTTAACATCTCTGAGGAAGGTGTGTTGAGGTTTGGAACCAGGCTGTATGTTCCAAATGATGATGAGATCAGAAGGACGATTCTAGAATAAGCGCATCGCTCTTTATATACGGTACATCCTGGTAGTATGAAGATGTATCGGGATCTACGCGAGTCTTTCTAATGGTCTGGTATGAAAAGGGAGGTTGCTCAATTCGTGGAGTAGTGTCTAATGTGTCAGCAGGTGAAAACTGAACATCAGAGGCCGGCAGGGCCATTGTAGCCTTTGCCTATTTTGGTGTGGAAATGGGAGCACATTTCCATGGATTTCATTACCAGATTGCAGCCAGCGCTTCACGAGCAGACTGCCATTTGGGTAATTATGGACAGGTTGACGAAATCTACTCCCTTTGTACGGATAAAAACTAGCTACCCTTTGAGTAGGCTAGTGGAGTTGTACATGCATAAGATAGTCAGAATGCATGGGGTACCTTTGTCCATTGTTTCAGATTAAGATCCAAGGTTTACTTCTTGATTCTGGAAGAGCTTGCAAGAAGCCCCGGGGACAAAGCTTTCTTTCAATATAGTGTTCCATCCCCAAACTGATGAACGGTCGAAGAGAACAATACAGATCTTGGAGGATATGTTATGGGCTTGTGTACTAGACTTCGGTGGTAGGTGGAAACAGTTTCTGCCACTAGTGGAGTTTTCCTATAACAATAGCTTCCAGGCTAGTATCGGGATGGCACCGTTTGAGGCTCTGTATGGTCGAAGGTGTCGATCTCCTTTATATTGGGATGAGGTTGGTGAACGTCAAGTTTTAGGATTTGAACTCGTGCAGCAGGCGTCTGAGAAGGTGGGTTTGAACCAGGATAGGATTAAATCGGCTTAGAGTTAGCAAAAGAGTTACACGGATGTTCGCCGCCGTGAGATAGAGTTCGAGGTGGGGGGTAAAGTATTTATGCGAATCACTCCAATGAAAGGGGTGATGAGATTTGGGAAGAAAGGCAAGCTGAGACCGAGGTATATCGGACCATTCAAGGTTCTTAAGCGAGTGGGTCCAGTAGCCTATAGGATTGCACTGCCCCCAGCACTCTCAAGGGTCCATGATGTGTTTCACGTATCCATGTTGAGGAGGTACGTGTCGAATCCATTTCATGTTATTAGTTATGAGAACTTGGAAATTGGGGGTAATTTAGCATATGAGGAGATACCTGTTCAGGTTCTAAACCATAAAGTTCAGAAGCTTGGTACCAAGGAAATACCGTTGGTAAAGGTATTGTGGCGAAACCACGAGGTTGAGGAAGCTTCTAGGGAACTGGAAACGAAGTTATGCCGGAAGTATCCACAGTTGTTTTGAGTGTATCTATATTACCCTACTATGTATGGAATTGGTGGTTAGTCGTTGGGAGTGTGTGTTTTGTGAACTCCTAAGACTGTATGTGTATGTAACCATGGTATTCCTCCACCATATGTGAGGGTATGTATATATGTATGTATTGTGACGGGGCTACACATAAATGGCCGCCGATCCTTTCTAGAGTCAAGTTTGTGTGTATGGTTATGAGATTGAGTTCGTGTATGAGAGATTGAAAATTTCGGGGACAAAATTTTTGTAAGGAGGGGAGATTGTAAGAATCTGACCCTTGTTATATGAGTTAAATAATTAAGAGATGGGCAAATTGGTAATTGAGCAGGCCTTGTCGACGAAGCCAGAGTTCATCGACAAAGTCCACGTGTTTCTCGTCGATGAAATTCATAGGTCGTTGATGAGGGAAAGCTGAGAGGTTTGGATAAATTCAAAATCTCTAGCTCGTCGACGAAATACATGGCTTCCTCGTCAACGAATCTGCCCAGGTCAATGGCCTTTAAAAGATATTTTTGGGTTGCTTTGGGGCTAAGTTTGCTAAATCCTCTCTCTCTCTCTAGAAACTCAAAGCTCTCTCTCTCTCTCTCTCTCTCTCTCTCTCTCTCTCTCTGGATTTCTTCGTTGTTCGTCATGGGAATCGACGATGCGACGTTACCACGTGGATTGGGGCTGGATTCTCTTCAAGAATAGTGGATCGAAAACTCGTTTCAGAGATTTTTGGGTTTCAGTGTAAAATCGAGGTAAGGCTTGGTTTTCTTTTCTAATATGGTTTGATAGAGTACGGAGTCGTGAGTATCTTCTGTATTGTGATTTGTAGGTTTTGAGAACTCGGTTTGCTATTTAGGAGTCGTAGAGTTCGGGTTTGGTCGTTTCGGGGAAAGGTAAGGGAATACAGTTTATGTTAGTTATTTTTGAAATCGGATTTGGTGGAACTGTGGTCCATGGTCCTTTGTATGTTTTGGTTACTCATTTGGGGGGGATTTGACGGGTGAAATTATGGGTTTTTCATATTACAGTTTTGGGAAAAAGGGGGTATTGGGTTGCATCCCTGATTTTTTTGAAAACCGTATGTATATTGTGATTTATACTGTGTAATAGGGATGGTCGTGCCTTGACTTTGTTTTAATTGTATATGATTGGAAAACATGATTTTCGGATTACCAAATGGGTGTGGTTTGTTTGGTTATATGAGAATGCATGGTTCTGTTTGTGGAAATGCAATGGGAACTGGGTTCCGAATTGTTCTAGGTACGAAACAGGGTCTAGCTCTATATCCATGGGTGTATGAAATCGCTAAGCCATTGTTTGGCAGAGTGTCTGACTCTATATTCGAGGGCGTGAGCCTTACCGGTTGATCACCGAAGGGTGTGGATCCACCAGTTAGTGCTAGTACTGTTAAAACCCCAAAAAGAGATATAAAAGATTAATAGAATGATTCCAAAAAAAAAAATTAAAATTAAAATTAAATTTAAATTTAAAAAAATTAATTAAAAAAATATTAATTAATTAATTAATTAAACGAATTTAAAAAGAAAAAGAAATAATTAATTTTTTTATTAAAAAAATATTATTATTAATATTAATAAATTATTATTATTATTATTATTATCCTCCTCCTGAAGCTTCAACAAAGCTCAGGAGATTCAAGTATATCTATTAGTGTTTATTATTTTATGATTCATTATTATTATTCATTTCTGTTGCTTCTGCTTCTTCGTCTTCTTCTTTTCTTGTCCTTTCTCTGTAACTCTTTGCCAATCTCATCTCTCTCCTCCCTCTCTCTCCTCTCTCTCTCTCTCTCTCTCTCTCTCTCTCTCTCTCTCTCTCTCATCTCTTCTCTCTCTCTCTCTCTCTCTATCCTCACGTTCTCTCTCCTTCTCTCCTCGATTTCGTGACGGATTTTTGCCTGATCGAAAATCCAATCCGAAGATACCACTGGACTCCATTCGCCACTACCGTCATTTCTACCGGAGCGGATCGGTGGTAGGAGCGGCGTAAGCGTGTTCCCTGGGGTAAGCCATTTTCTCCTTTTTTTTTAATTTCTTGCAAAATATAAGCCGAATTGACGAACAGACACCACAACGAGAATCTAGGGATGATTCTCTGCAAGTCTAGCGGGACGAAATTCTCATGGAGGTGTCGGGCCAAAACCCCAAATTTGGGGTGCAGAGGTTATTAAGGGGCTTATTTTTAATTAATTAGCATTAATTTAGAAATGCTAAAATATTGAGCATTTTGGGTTGAAATAGGATTTCTGGAATTTAGGACCCGCAAGCAAAATTCAGAAAATTAAGTGGGGATATTAAATAATAATTTGAATATTAATTTAAGGTATATGGGGTCTAAGGAAGGCTAGATGGGTATTATTTTGGAGAAATAGATTAATTAATCTGGGGAAAATGTAAATTGAAGGAGTAAAATTTCGGGCGCCAAGGGCGTGAAATTTTGGATTCTAACGAGACTCTCAGTAAGCCAGGTAAGGGGAATAAATTATAGCAGTATTTTTAGAATTATTATTTGAATGAATATGTGAAATTGAGCATATGATATTTTTTTTGAAAATTATTATGATATAAATATAAGATAAATTGTGTGGCATTTGAGTAATTGTAAATTGTGATATTTTGGAGTGTAAATTATAATAATGTGTAAATTCTGAGAAAATATTGAAATGAGAATTACTGATCTGATTAGTGAAAAATAATGTAATATGGTATTATTATATGAGTAGAAATGTTTTGCCTGGAAAATGGGATTTTGTGAATTATTGATATTGGAAAATAATGAAATGTGGTATTTATTTGTGAGTGTAAATTATTTGCATGAGAAATGAGTATTTTGGGAAAATGTGAAAAATATATGAAATGTGATATATGATATTACGAAATGATGAAATGTGCACAGAAAATGATGAGAATATTTATATTGAACTGAATTGTGATATATTGGAATATAATTGATGAAATGCCAATACCGCATAATGATTGCGGGTTTGTGGTGGTAAACCCTATTGGATGGTTATGATATTTAGCACGGTACCGTTGCGAGTGGTGTTAGTGCAACCATACGGACTCTTGGAGCGTGTGGCGTGACAGTCGACTGTGCCATTGTGTAGGGTTGTTGGGTCCCCTGAGTCCAGATCAGGGTATTAGGCCGGCCAGTCGTACTACAGACGCGATATGTGATATGATATTTGATCTAACCGGGTCGGCCAACTGCGGTTAGATCCAGCCTTCGGGCCGCACAACCTTAACCATGGGGGGAAGCATGGCGTGTATAGAAAGATCCTCAGGGTGACCATGAGTTACAGACGCGATGTTAGTATTTGATACCGAGGATACTCATAAGCCGGAAAGTAAAGTGGAAATGAAAAGTGAAAGAATGATAAAATTGGCTAAAATGAGAAATGAAAGAAAGAATGGAAATTGAGAAATAAAGAATGATAAAATTAAGAAATGGAACAGTGTGAGTTAATAATATAAATAATTAAGGCGCAGTGAAACTCTCCGCCTGAGGGCTTACTGAGTAAGGTGAGTGCCCTGATGGGTATTAGATGTGGCCATACCCGGCTGCATAACGTGTTAGGGCAGAGGGAAGTTAACTGTATGGGCGGGTAATCTTCCCTATTCTCAGGAACTTCGCGTGTAAATATGTGTTGGAAATCATTAAATTTGATAAATGATTTTTAAGCTTATAAAAACTTGTGTTGTATATCTATATGATTATGTGTATGTGAATATCAGTATATTTTCTCAAATGAAATGGTGATTTGAAAAGTAAAGTGTATTATAATTGTACTCATTTGGCCACACACTGTAAATAATCTATTCCTTCTTACTGAGATATGTCTCACCCAAATTATCTAAATTTTTCAGGGGACAGAGATAGGCCAGGTGGTATAGCTCCGTGATCATAGGGAGCTGGGACCCTGAGATACAGGGTGAGTTTTGACTAGGGAGGTGTGGTTTCCTAGGGTTGTATTATTTTTGGGTATGAGATAGTGTTGTGTATTTATGTACGTTGATATTCTAGGTATTGTATTATGATTGATATGTGTATATTGTCTTCCGCTATTAAGTTGAATATAATAAAATACTTTTTACCCGGTACCCAATGCGGGTCGGGTTGTATGAATGGTACTAGGATTGTTGACGTGGCCAATTTGTGGATGTTGTGGATTTATGACGTGATTATTTATTATATAAAAAAAATTGTACGAAAATCGAGGCGTCACAGGTACGATGCCATGGGAGCCTAGGGCTAGCCATGTGTCAGTGGCACCGTGTAAAGTGGGTTGGCTACGAGCCAACACCAACTATCGCAGACCAGCTACGAGCTGATGGGTGTGACAACACCGTGTAGATCATGAGCGTGCGTATGCATGTGTGTGCGTGTATGCACTGTACTGGAACTGTATTGTGAAAATATTGGAATTTCTTTGAACTATGTTGGTTTTGCGTCCTGATAACACTCAAATGCCACACACTGATATAACCTATGTTTGCCTTATTGAGATGTGTCTCACCCCTATTGTACGTATATATTTTACAGGTCCTTTGAGTAGCCGAAACTAAAGTCCTTGTATTGGGAGTGTAGTGGCCACTGTACTGCAGGTAGCGCTTGGGTAAGTGCTAGGACTATTGTTTTGCGGGTTTCCGTTTTGGGTTGTGTTTGGCACCCGGTTGTACGTTTTGTATTATGGAGCCTTGACTCCACTTTTCTATAGACTCTGGTATGATACTGTATATGTATAGAAAGACCTTTGCTTCCGTTGTGTACCTGTTGTGTATGTGAAGGTGTATAGGGTGCCTGGGAACCCCTTGAGGTCGGACCCTCCATCTTTGTTGTATTATGTATGTTTTAATTGATACAGGGACAGGTTAGGTTACTTTTATTCACCTCTGGGCCCATTTCCGAGTTCGGGGCATGACACGCTCCACGAGTCTGTGTGGTTGCACTTGATCACCACTAGCAACGGTACCGTACTCAATATCACAATCCATCCATCAGGGTTTTCATTTCCACATTTCAATATTTCACAATTCCAGTATTCACATTACAATTTTTCACATTTCCAGTATTCTCATTTCACATTCATATTACACTATTCATGTTGCCATATTCAGATTCTCATATTAACATTTCAATATCCATATTGCAGTATTCACATCGCAATATTTACATTTTCATATTCACATTTCATCATTTTCATTGCAATATTAACATTGCAATATTCACATTTTCAGTATTCTCAACTCATTTCATCATTTCAATGATATTTTCATCAGCTCAATAAACATTTCATCTCATAATAATGTATACATATCTTACTTCACGTTATTCAACATTTCTTAGTAAAGCATTTCCATATTTCATCATTTCTCAGAAGATACTCTTTAGTACATATCACTTTTCATCATTTTCCACATTTCTAATCTCATATTTTAGTACACATTTCATGACCTCATTATTCTCAATGTAAATCATTTAACTCAATTTCAAATACATTTTAGTATAAATCATATGCCACACAATTTTCATCTGATATTCACATAATAATTTCAGGTAAAATATCATATTTCAATTTCTCATATTTCTTAACCATTAATTTACAGAAAAGACTGCTATAATTTATTCCTCTTACCTGGCTTACTGAGAGGTCCACTAACACCCTAAATCCTATGCTTCTCGGCGTTCACAGCTCAAAAACCTGAAATTTACATTTACCCCAAATTATTCAACTCAACTCCTAGAACATTTATCATTCAGCAATCCCTAAACTTTATATACTCCAATTTAACATTAAAACTCTAAAATACTCTACTTACTGTGGTTTTGGGATGGTTCCCCAGAACCCTAAATTAAAAATCTGCTCCAGTGAAGTTGCAGAGAATCTTCCCACGAAACTCATGGTGGTTTCGAATTGTTGATTTGGACTAAGTTTGGAGCAAAATCGTAGAGAGAAGGGAGAGAGAACTGTCGGTTTGGGAGAGAGAGAATTTTTATTTTTTTAACAAAAACACTCGTGGGATCTTCCTTATAGGGCTTGCTATAAAGAAAACTGTCGATGTAGATCTATACTCACACCTATATATTTGAAAATACATATTTTTTGAACAATGACATACTTTGTCGTAATAAATTTCTCTATATGTGTAAATCATCATATATATACATGAAAGAATTTTCCCCGAATGGACAATCATATAACATCATATAATAACCCCACATGATCGGGTTGTACGGCCCGAAGGTAGGACTTATCATTGGCTGGCGTTAAGTCAAACATAACGTGTCTGTAAGTACGATTGGCCTACCCAAGCTAGTTCGGACTCCTAGAGGGTACTCTACTCTTCTCTAGCCCAATCGACTATCCAATCACCAACACTTTCTGAATAATGTGGTGGCACTAACTATATCATATTAGCTACGGTACTGTGCTCTAAACATAATTGGTTTATCAGGGTTCTTATACCATATAATACAATTTACAAAATATAACAGTAATATGATCTCATTTCATAATCATCATATCATATCGATGTAAAATTGTCTATTCATAACATATCATATCATATCAGTATAAAACCGTCTGTTCATAACATCATATCATATTGGTATAAAACTGTCTGTTCATAACACTATATCATATCGGTATAAAACCGTCTATTTGTAACATCATATCATATCGATATAAATTCGTATGTTCATAACATATCATAATTCTGTATGAATCCAATCATATCATGAATCTGTATGAATCATGTCTTATCATAAATCTGTATAAAATCATACTTTGTTGTGTATCATCATAAAATATTCTAACAAGCTTATTTATGTAGTAAAAATAATCATATTCATGCCACACAATTTGAATGATAATTCATGTTATAATAATTGCCTGGGAAAAATGTATTTTATTGAGAAATAAATGTATAATCATCTTCTAGGATTTACTTAAACTCAAAATACCTGGTTTTTCCCAAATACACACACACACACACACACACACACACACACACACACACACACAGATATATATATATATATATATAATATCAAATTATCATTTATGTATGTCTGATTATTTAGAAAAAAACATATATAATAATTCTGTAATCACATACTTCATTTTGATCAATTAACTTTTCAAAAATAACTAGCATAATCTATTCCCTTTACCTTATCCCTGGAGTGGTGCCTAGGATGCCCAAACGATGAATCCACTACGATTAATAAGTTGAGGATCGAAGCTAGGACCCAGAAATGGTGTTCAATCCTCAATTTGGCTGAGTTTTTTGGGATAAATTTAAGAGAGAGAGAGAGAGAGAGAGAGAGAGAGAGAGAGAGAGAGAGAGAGAGAGAGAGAGGGAGAGAAATTTATTAAAAAAAATGAACTTAGAGGCCCAGAGGAAACCATTGATGGTTTGGTCTTTAACCAAACCGTTTTTCATTGTTTTACCATTACTGGCCCTCAATAACTTAAAACCATCAACGATTTTCCTGAGCTCCACCAAACCGTCAACGATTTGGTCTACACCAAACCAAAATCCCTTTTTTTATTGTTATTATTATTATTATTATTATTATTATTATTATTATTATTTTAATTTTTTTACGAGTCTCTACACATAACTTATCACATGCGACAGATTTGGGATGTACTTTTTCAGCATGGACACATAAAACACATCATGGATCTTGAACAATGCCAAGGGTAACGCTATCCTATAGGCAATTAGACCAATTCTTTCTAGTATCTCGAATGACCCAATATACCTAGGGTTTAGCTTACCTTTCTTCCCAAATCTCATAACACCATTCATTGGGGCAATTCTCAAAAATACATTATCCCCTACACCAAACTCTAGCTCTTTTCGGAGGGTATTAGCATAACTTTTTAGTCGACTCTAAACTATTTTAATTCTTTCCCGGATGAGTCTGATTTTCTTCGAAGTTTGTTGTATAATCTCCAAAATCTACCTTTCACCAACTTTGTCCCAATACAAAGGAGATCGACACCTCCCACCATATAATGCTTTATATGGTACCATCTCTATACTACCCCGATAACTATTATTGTAAGCAAATTCAACCAGTGGTAAATACTAAATCCAACTCCCCCCAAAATCCAACACATATGCCCGCAACATATCTTCCAATATCTGGATTGTTCTCCCTAACTGTCCATTGTTTGGGGGTGAAACACTGTCAACTTAGATCCCAAGGCTCTCTGTAAACTCTTCCAGAACTGAGATGTGAACCGTGGGTCCCGATCTGATACAATGGACACTAGTACGTGTTGAAGTCAAACCATCTCCTAAATTTACAACTCTGTTAACCTATTCATGGAGTAGTTAACCCTGATTGGAAGAAAATGGGCAGTCTTTATCACACGGTCTACTATTACCCAAATAGCATTTTGCCCATTCAGTGCTGGTGGCAACCCTGTAATGAAGTCCATGGTAATGTGCTCCCACTTCCATTTAGGAATGTGAAGTGGTTGCAATGGTCCTGTCGGTCTCTGGTGCTTAGCCTTCACTTTCTAACATGTCAAGCATTGCTCCACGTATCAAACAATTTCTCTTTAAATATTATTCCACCAGAAAGATTCCTGCAAATCTCGATACATTTTGGTGCTTCCTGGATGCACTGTATAAAGAGAGCGATGTGCCTATTCCAAAATGATTATTTTGATCTCAGCATCATCGGGTACACATAATCTAGTACGAAATCTCAAAACCTCATCATCAGAAATATTAAAATCTGCCCTCAGTCCACTTTGCATTTTATCCATAATCTTCACCAGCTTTGTATCTTTCATTTAAGTGGTCTTAATCCTTTTCAATAATTTTGGTTGAATTACCAGATTAGCAATAAAAGTTTGATGATTTCCTTCCACTAATTTCACACCAAACCTTTCGAGATCTATCCTGATATGATGTTTAGATACCACTGTTGAGACTAATGCACTCACTAAATTCTGACTCAACGCATCAGCTACCACATTAGCTTTCCCTGGGTGGCACCTGATGGTATAAATCATAGTCCTTTATTAGTTCCAGCTATCTTTTTCTCATATTCAGTTTCTTTTGCGTGAAAAAGTACTTAAGGCTTTTGTGGTCTGTAAAGATCTCGCACCTTCCACCGTACGGGTAGTGCCTCCAAATTTTCAACACATAAACCATTGCCAAAAATTTCAAATCATGTTTCGAATAATTCCTCTCGTACTCCTTGAGTTGCCGAGAAGCATAAGTCACAACTTTTCCCTATTGCATCAAAACACACCCAAACCTTTTTTGAGACACATCACTATAAATCACAAAATCATCATCTTTTGATGGAATAGTTAGAATCGGAGCAGTGAAGAGTCATTGGTTTAATTCTTGAAAAATTTGCTCATAATCATCAGTCCACTCATACTTCATATTTTTCCTCATCAACCATGTTGGAGGACCGATAGTTTAGAAAACCCTTCCACGAACCGACGATAATACTCTGCCAGACCCAAGAAACTCTTGACCTCCTGAACATTCTTTGGTCTCATCCAATCCACTACCGCTTCTATCTTACTTGGGTCTATAGAAACACTATCCCTAGATATCACACGTCTAAGGAATGTAACTCTCTCAAGCCAAAATTTGCATTTCCTGAATTTAGCATAAAGTTTCTTTTCCCGTAGCACCTAGAGTACCAACCTCAAATGATTCTTATGCTCCTTAGGATTTTTCAAATAAACCTAAATATCATTAATGAATACTACCATAAACTAATCTAGATATTCATGGAAAACCCTGTTCATCAGGTTTATAAATGAAGTAGGAGCATTAGTCAGTCCAAAAGGCATAACCAAGAACTCATAGTGGTCGTACCTAGTTCGAAAAGTAGTCTTTGGAAAATCCTCTGCCATAAATTTCACTTGATGATACCCTAATCGGAAATTAATTTTAGAGTAAACATGTGTTCCCTGAAGTTGGTCAAATAAATCATCTATACGGGGAAGTGGATACTTATTTTTAACTATCACCTTGTTTATCTCCCGTAATCGATACACATTCTTATCGACCCATCTTTCTTTTTCACGAAAAACACTGGTGCTCCCCAGGGCGACACAATGGGTTTGACGAATCCTTTATCCAGTAACTCCTACAACTGTTCCTTCAATTCCTTCAATTCTGCTGGTGCCATTCTGTAGGGAGCCTTAGAGATTGGTGCCGTCCCTGGAAGTAGGTCAATAGAAAACTCGATTTCACGGTCGAGAGGCAACCTGGGTAAATCCTTTGGGAATACATCAAAGAACTCCCTCACAACTGGGATATCTTCAAAATTTAGTTCTCCTTCTAGTGCTTCCTTCACATAAGCTAGGTACCCCTAGCATCCCTCCAGGAGTAGCCTTCTCACTTGAATAGCTTACAATATCTGTGGCGAGGAACGTGCACATGATCGAACAAATTTATACTCCTGCTCCCTAGGAGGTCTTAATGCTACGTCCTTCTTGTAACAATCAATACTGGTATAGTTGGAGGCTAGCCAATCCATTCCTAGAATCACGTCAAACCCATGCATGTCAAACACTACTAGATTAGCAGGTAGCATCCTTCCCTGAATACCCACTGGATAGTTTTTAAGAACCTTCCTACATACCACTAATGTTCTTGTTGGTGTGGCCATAGAAAGATTAGCATCCAATAGCTGAGCTTCTACTCCACATAATTTGATAAACTCTCGAGCTATGAATAAATGTGTCACTCCTGAATCAAACAATACAACAACTTTATGCGACAATATAAAAATAGTACCTGTCACCACATCACCTTCATTCTCCGCGTCTCTCGATATGAGAGAATAGACCTATGTCTGGGCGGTGTTCCTCTGTTGGCTACCTCAGGGTGCTTGGTTGTTTCACTGGAATTGTCTAGGAACAGGCGCATTTCTTGGTAGCGCATGACAATCTCGTGCAATGTGGCCGGGTCTACCACATCGATAATAGGTATTCATTCCAGCTTGGCATTCTCCCTTATACATCTTGTTACATCTAGGGCAAGTAGGGTATGGTTGATTACCCTGATACATTTGAATCCCCATCTCCTGTCTCTGGCCCCCACTGTTTCTCCTCAACGAACCCTGACTAGTACTTGTTTGAAAACTAGGAGGCGTGGGCCTCTTCCTCTGATTCTGTACTGCTGCACTTCTCTTCAAACTTATTTCTATTACGGTGGCTTTATCCACTAAGTCTGAGAAGTTTTGAACCTAAAAATCCACTACCTGCTCATAGATCCCCTATCTCAAACCTCTCTCAAACCTCCTCACCTTCTTCGCCTCATCTGGAACCATATACAGGGCAAAGCGGGACAGTTCAACGAATTTGGCTACATACTATTGGATTGTCAGGTGCCCTTGGGTCAAATTCAAAAACTCCTCATCCTTAACATCCCTGGTGGTAGCAGGGAAGTATCGATAAAAAAATATCTTTTTAAAACAGCTCCAGGTTAGGACTGCGGGTACTAGCCTCCGCTATTCTAATAGCCTCACTGATATTCACCAACCCTTGGCCTCCCCAGTCATCTTAAAGGTGGCATACAAGACCTTCTATTCCTCAGTGCAGGGAAGGACTGCTAATATTTCCTCAATCTCTTGAACCCAATTTTCAGCCATGAATGGGTCAGATCCTCTAGAGAATGCTGAGGGATTCATACAGGTAAATTGTTCTATCATGCAGCCCTGATCAGCTAGTGGGCAATCATGTCCCCTGGAGTTCCATGCAATCTCCGTCATGACCTGTTGGGCAACACTACGCAGTACTTGATTAGAATCACTGCCACCCATGCTGGAAGCCCCCACGTTGCTACTACCTCCAACATTTGCATTGTTACCCCTACGGTTCATCTTGAAAATATGATAGAATAATCTTAGAATCTTAATATCATAATACGACCGGTACAATCATTTAACTAAGACACTAGAAAATATACTATATCCTCATACTAAAATACTCAGGCTACCTTAGGAACTTTCCTTGCACAAACCAATCAATTTAACGTCCATGTTCCCAATTTAAGGTTCAGTCTTACTGCTCGGAAACAAAAACCGTCAATGGTTTGCTATAATTTTGCTGAAACCATCATCTTAAGAAAGTCACAGGAGACCGTCAATGGATTTCTGCCTCCAGGCTGTGAAACCGAAGCCCAAAATTCTATTTTAACATCTAACAATGACTTACTAAAATCCCGATCCACCCATTTCCTGCCTTGATCATAATCCATACCTATACTTTGTTATTATTATCCGCTAAAGTTTACAGAACCTAGCAACCTAGGCTCTGATACCACAACTATAGCGCCCCAAACCAGGTGGGGCCTGGAGTGCTATTCTGCCTACATATATCTCTGATACCATAATTATAACAAGTCGAACCCAAAGTGGGGTACCGAGTACACCTATCCATAACTCAAATAAAACATGTAGCGGAAATACATCAAACCTCAAATGATTATACCAGAGTTCTAAACCATCACCATAACATTAGTATTTCCCAATGACAATATTACATTCCCAAAACATACAAAAGTATATATATATATATATATCAGTGTCACACAAACACTTACTTTTAAACAAAAAACTAAATAGTCCTGCCTCGGAGCTCCCTAAACTCAGTTCCCTAGATTTCCTAAAATGTTAAAATTATTAGGGTGAGACACTTCTTAGTAAGACAGAATAGATTAATATCAATGTGTGGTAACATGAGTTTTAGTTTAGAGACCTGGAATAATAATAATAATAATAATAATAATAATAATAATAATAATAATAATAATAATAAAAGAAGAAGAAATTTGGTTTGGTGTAGGATCAAACCGTCGACGGTTTGAGGAGTCTCAGGAAAATCGTCAACAGTTTTAGCAATCTCAGGAAAACCGTCGACGTTTTCAAGTTATCGAGGGATGTTAAGTGTAAAATGCGGTAAAAATGGTTCGGTTAAAGACAAGACCATCGACGGTTTTAGGAAACCATCAACGGTTTTGTCCGGGGTTAGCAGTCTATAAATAGATCCTAGTTCATTTCTCTCTCTCTCTCTCTAGGGTTATGAAATTCTCTCTCTCCCTCTCTCTTCAAATTTCCTCCTAGAACTCAGCCAAATCAAAGGATAAGCGCTATTTCAAGGTCCTAACATCAATCCTTAGCAGTTTAATCGTAGCAGATTCGTTGTTTGGAGATCCTAGGAACCACTCCAGGGATAAAGTAAGGGTAATAGATTATGTCAGTTATTTTTGGATTTAACCGATTAAAATGAAGCATATGATTACAGAAATGTTATTTATGATTTTCTAAATAATTGGGCAAATGAAAATGATGATTTTGGGTTTATTATACAAATATCTGTGTATTTGGGAAAAACAAAAGTGAGTAAGGGTAATCATCTTCTTTTTCCTATTAAACCTATATTATGAGTTGAATAAAATTTAGGAGATGATCATACCCCTGTTTTCAGCAAAGTATACTTTTTTCGAGTAGTTTATTATATTATAAACTATCACTCAAATCGTGTGGCATGAGATTGACTATTATCGCATAACTAAATCTGTTGGTTTTTATGGTATTATATAGACAAAGATACGGTTTTATTTATAATTATGATATGACAGATCTATACAGAGTTATAGTATGACAATTTTATACAGAGTTGTAACATGACGTTTTATGATCAAATTGTGAAAATGAAATCTTGTTACTTTACTATTTTATAAATTGCATTGTATGGTTTAAGAACCATGATGGAGCAGAGATAAGCTCGGTACCGTAGCTATAGAGATATGCCAATGCAACCACACTATTGTGAAAGTGTAGGTGGTATATAGTCGATTTGGCCAACGAAGAGTAGAGTACCCCCTAGAGTCCGGACCTGCTAGGTGGGCAAATCGCACTTACAGATATAGTATGTTGACTTAGCCTAGTGGTAGGCTAGTCATGACTAAGTCCAGTCTTCGGACCGCACAACCCGATTATGTGTGGTTAATACATGATGTTACATGATTATCTATCCAGGGAGGTTCCTTTATGCATATATGTGAATTTACGTACACAAGGAAATTTATTAAGATATAACATGTTTTTTAAGAAGAAAGTAAGTATTTTCAAATATAAAGGTGTGAGTACAATTTTACATGATTTCTCGATTAAAGTTAATTTAATTAATGGATGTGTTTTTACTACACTAAAACTCATGTAGCCACACACTGATAATAATGTATTGTCTTACTAAGAAGTGTCTCACCCCAATAATTTCTAATATTTCAAGAAATACAGGGTGCCGAACTTAGGGGGCTCTGGGGTGAGACTAGATAGTTTTTGGTTTAAAGTAAGTGTTTGTGTGACACCGATCTGTATATATATACTTTGTATATTTTGGAATGTAAATTTGTCGTTGAGAAATACTGATGTTATGATGATGGTTTAGAACTCTGATATAGTTTTTGAGGTTTGATGTATTTCCACTGCATATTTTAAATTGAGTTATGGACAGGTGTACCCGGTACCCACAACGGGTTCGGATCGTCATATTTATGGTATCAGAGATGTATGCATAGAGAATAGCACTCCGAGCCCCACCGAGTTTAGGGCGTTACATTTAGTGTAGTAAAAATACATCCAATAATTAATTAACTTTAACTGAGAAATCATATAAATCTGTACTCACACCTATACATATGAAAACACAAAATCATGCTTTAACTTAAGAAGTTTCTCTGTTTATATAAAACTATATATATATATATATATATATATATATATATATAAACTTCCCTGACCGGACGTTCATATAACATCATGTAATAACCCAAAATGATCGGGTTGTGCAGCCCAAAGGCTACACTTAGCATTGACTGACCTACCAAGCTAAAAAAAACATACTCGTCTCTAAGTACGATTGGCCTACCCAAACTCGTCCGGACTCCAGGATGGTACTCTACTCTTCTTTGGTCCAATCGACTATCCAACCACCAACACTTTCTTAATAATGTGGTTGCATTGACATAATATAATAGCTATGGTACTGAGCTTCCTTACATATCTGGTCCAGTAGGATTCTTATACCATATAATACCATTTATAGAATAAAACAGTAACCTGATCTCATTTCTCAATTCAGCATAAAACTGTGATAACATATCTCGGTATAAAACTATCATAACATATCTTGGTATAAAGCTGTCATAACATATCTCAGTATAAATTGTCATATCATAATTACACTATATTCATAACATTTCTTGAGATCAGTATAAAATCATATTGTGCTATATATTATCATAAAATATTCTAACATGCTTATTTACACAGTAACATAATTATTCTCATGCCACACAATTTGAGTGATAATTCACAATATAATTAACTGCCCGGGGAAAGTATATTTTGCTAAAAATAAGGCTATGATCATCTCCATAATTTCTTTTATTTAACTCATAACCTAGATTTTATAGGAAAACTGAGATGATTACCCTACTCGCTTAGTTTTTTCCAAATACACACACACACACACACACACACACATATATATATATATATATATATAATAAACCAAAATCGTCATTTTCATATGCCTAATTATTTAGAAAATCATATATAAAATTCCTATATACAAAATACTACAGTTTAATCAGTTCATATTTCAAAACAATTAACATAATCTATTCCTCTTACCTTATTCCTGGAGTGGTGCCTACGATGCCTAAACGACGATTTCGTTCCTATTAAAATGCTGAGGATCGTACCCAGAAACAATGTTTGTTTTTTTCAATCTGGCCTAAAATTGGAGAGAAATTGAGGGGAGAGAGAGAGAGAGAGAGAGAGAGAGAGAGAGAGAGAGAGAGAGAGAGAGAGAGACCGAACCCTAGAGAGAGAAATTTTCTAAAAAAAAATGAGCTTCCTTCCCTCTTATAGGCTGCTACCCCCAGACAAAACTGTCGATGGTTTCCTAAAACAATTGACGGTTTAGTTTTTAACCAAACCATTTTTACCGCATTTTTAACTTTAATGGCTCTCAATAAATCAAAATCGTCAACGAGTTTTTCTGAGCTCACTAAACCAATTTTCTCCTTTTTCTTATTATTTTTATTATTATTATTATTATTATTATTATTATTATTATTATTATCATTTTTTTTTCGGATCTCTACAATGATAATTGTTCATAAGAATCTGTGCTCTGTCTAAACATCTCATTTAGTAAAATAACAATCTTTACTCTAAAGTTTCTAACGGTATCAAAGTTGAATTATTACTAATTAAGGAAATAAAAATTTGTTTGCAGTATACCAACTACCAACCATACATGAATACAATATAATTAAATAAATAAAAAGAGAACTCACCACACATCACCACTATTGGAGGATGGTTATGTTACGTGGTCATCAAATTATTAACGTGAAATGACATTTCCACTCATCTCATGTTTGAAAATAAACTGTCTATGCTATGGGAGTGTTTATGTTTTGTTTAAATTAGAAAGTTCTCATGAATGCATATAAGATTTTTGTATTAATGTTTGATTTAATAGGGAAATTCTGATTGATATTTTAAAAGAATAATCATTATACTCTTCACATATGTGTAACTGATATATGAAGAGTAATTACTTTTTTTTTTAATCTAAAAATCTACTAAAAATGTACTTAATTAAGTTCATATGATAAAATTTTAATAGTTTTAAATTTAAAATATTTAACACTTAGTAATTAATTAATCAAAATTATTGAGGGCAATTAGTGTCTAAATAGTAACTGTTATTTAGTTTTATTTTATTAATAATTTATTATTTAAAATATAATAATAGGCTGTGATTACATTCTATCATAGGGGTATTATTGTCCAAAAAATGATGGCTATTTCATTCAAAATGTAGGATTCCATGGAATAGAATTTCGGTGAAATTTACCCATAGCGGGGTGGGAATAGGATGCCCATATTTCATAAGAATCCTTTCATTTCCAAGAGTGTGAACATGTCTATCACATTAGATTCTTATACTCGAACACATAGAATGAGATCTCATGGACATCACATTCTCAAAAATCTTGAAAAATAATGTAAAACAAATGCCCCTTTTTATTCCTAAAACCCTCAAAATGGGAATTTTTAAGCATTTGGGGCTAAAATTCTGCAATTAAATTGAATTAATTGTGAGTTTGTAATTTTATGGCTATTTAAATAAAATGTACCCTATATGAAGGTGTTACCAAAATGGAATGTCCGAGATGTAGCTTTCAAGGCACAAAGGCATGAGTAATATAAAAAATAGTAGAGACAGATTAATCCTAAAATTAAAATGCCCATAAGAATGTAAGATACTAAGTGGGCAACAATTGGACTCCTATGTTCTGTGAAAATTCTTATTCCCTGGGAAGTGATGTTATCACTGTAACCTAAAAACAAATATGAGAATAAGATGTCATGGGCATCACGTTGCCAAGTATTCCGAAGAATCCTATGAACCAAATAATACCTAACAAAGTCACTTTTACCCGTATATATATATAAAACGTCCTTATAAAATGCACGTGTTATAAATTTGTTTATTTTCTGTACCAAAGATGACAAATAAGTATCTGTAGTCCTCATTTTCTAAATTAACTTTTTTTTTCACTATACCAAGAATTTCTATTTAACACTGCATTATAATTATGTGGCATGGCATATTAAAGAGCGAAAAAAAAAAAATGTCATTGTTGAAAAATTTTGGCACCAAACATTTTCTTATTTTTATATATTGAATACATTGATATGATTTTGCACGTATTGGACCCTCTTATTTGGAACCTAGGATATGGCTTTCTTTTTGAAAAATTTGTGATTTTTAGGAATGTAAATGAATTATGCAAATAATACTCTTTTAAGGAAGTTTTCATCATGCCCATTTTTGAATTTCTATCTTTCTTGAATTATGATATGAATACTAGGAGAAAATTTGGGCAAACTTTGTAGCCATCACTCTAATTAGAACTACAGGGGATTAGATTCTCTATTCACTGCAAGCAGCTCAATGTAAATTTCCATATTTTTTTTTCTTCCTAAAATCAACCTAAACATGTCTATAGCACCATTTAGTAACTGTTACTGAGCATAATTATAATTGAGCACCTACACAATTAATGTGAATAATAATAATAACAATAATAATTGAGTATGATTTTGACATGCATAAAATTAATTAGAATATTAAATTTCTTATGAGATTGAACCGAGTTAAATAACTATTTTAATGAATTTACCTTTCCTAAAAAAAATTGTAAACTAAAAAAATTGTTTTCATAATTATCCTACTTTGTTAAATTATACATTATCTATAAAGAATAGTCTAATAATTTAAAAGATTAAAAACATTCTTATAAAAATAATAAAAAACAAACAAACAAACAAACACTAGCTTAATCTATTCATTGCTCAACCACTCATGACTCATGAAAAATAATACACTAGTCTAAGTTTATTTTCAAAAATAGAGTTGTTCTGTAGAATAATTTGATAACTAGTTTACACAAAAAAAAAAAAATATGTTGGCTATTAATATGACATAAATTATAACAAAAATATTTTTATGAATTTATAATAAAGAATAGATAAAAAGTAACTAATTCCAAATATTACTTTCAAAATATCTCTATTATTTTCTCTCATATTTATTTCACATTAGAGGTGAGCAAGAAAAATAGAAAAATCAAACCAAACCGAGCCAAAATGTCGGTTAATAATTTTCTAGATTTTTTTTAGTTTACAATTTTTAATTTTTTTTGGTTAGTTATTCGATTTCAACTTGACTCATACAGTATTTATGGTAAATTGAGTTAGACTGGCATATTATAAATTTATGTAGAATAAATATTATATAACTATATCAATACTTGAATTTAATGTTCAAATTTTAAAATTGACGCATCGATTATAATATATAGAAGAAAAAAAATTGATGATGCCCTAAATTTTAATTAAATTGGATCCTATGGTTTGATTCAATTAATTGAATATTTACTAAAAACTATTAAATTGTATTTTGACTAACCATATGAACTGATTCCATCTCAATTATATATATTAGCATCGTGATCAAATGAAGATTATGGGCAGAGCAATTAACACATGTTAAGCAACAAAGTGTGAGACCCAAACTATTGAAACATAAACCATGTAATTTATTTTATGCTTATCCATGAATAGGAAGAATTGAATAAAATTCATAAGAATTGGACCCCAATAGGACCGCCGGCCAAGCCACTAAATCTTTAGTATTGATTTTCATGTGACAACATATTCCACTATGATCTTAACTTTTGTTTCTTTAATTTTCCACCCTCAGATTTGTCATTTAGACTTTTGGTCTATTTAGAATATTAACTATTTGAAAATTAATCCATTAAATATTATTTGAATAGGCCTATAAAAATGTTAAAAATAGGCCTATGACCGCATCTGGTGGCAAGCACTAACCTTAATCTTTGAATGAAGAAAATTAAGGGTCGTTTAATTATGAAAAATATTTTTTATTTTTTATTTTAATTTTTTGAAAAGTGATGAAAAAAGTTAGTTAATTTTTGTGTATAAATCATCGAAACAACAATATAAATAATTTTGGCATTTGTTCTGGTTTATTTTTCATTTTTAAGTTTTTTTAAATAATTATGAAAATGCACCTTATTTTCTAATTCGTTAATACATAGAAAAAGTTGAAAAACATCTTTTCATTATTTTTTAGATTTTTTACTCTTTGTGTACAAGAGCATGAAACTCAAATGTTAGAATTTAATTTGTGGATTATGCATTTTGTTTATTCTAAATCTATGTAAATTCAAATTCAAGTCTCAAAATTCGTGATTCTAAATATTACCTCACATAAATGTTAGAAAATTAGAAAACAAGTTATCTTTTTTGTGATTGTTTTAAAATTTAGAAATAAAAAATAAAAAATAATTTTAAAAATTTAGATAAACTCTTTATTTTTTACCTTTTCAATATTAATCTTCAAAAATCAAAAATAAGTTGGAATTTTTATAATTCTTTGGAAAACCAAAAATGAGAAAATCAAATATGTTTTCCTTAGCAAAACCGGCCTTAAGTTTTTATTGTATTTTCTCTCCATTATTAAATCATCAAAAAGTATCTTTGAAAACATTCTCTGATTTTTCAAACTCTTTTCAAAATTTTTCTAAAATTGTTTAGTGATTTTAAAATTTTTCTTTTCTCATTTTGTTGGTATTTCTATTTTTCCATTTTTTATTCCAAGCCAAAATAACTCAAAATATTTTTCTTGACTTCAAAAATATTTTTCCAAAATTTTCTCTATTTTTCTTATTTTTTGTGACTTTTTTTACTATTTATAAAATTTTAAAACTAGTTAAAAATGTTTAAATAAAACAATAAAAAAAATGAAGTATATATATTAAAAAAAATAATGGTTCGGATTTGAACTTGGTCAACCGGTTCAATTAAATTGAACCGGTTCAAACCCAGTGGATGCCACGTGTCCACCCACCGTGGTGACACATGACATCTTTGTTTTTTAAAATTTTTGATGACGTCACCCTAACACATGTCGCTGTCCGGTTGCCTCCCTTTTTACTTTTTTTTTATAAAAATTTTTGAAATAAGGTGATGTCACCTTGATACATGTCAACACTCAGTTAGCCTAGATCATAGGACATGGATTGATGATGTGGTGAAATTTTGATTGTCCAGAGAAAACACAGAATGAACGGCCGATATTGAGCCATGTCGCTCCTGGGATACTTGGCCGAGAATGTGCCACATGCCATCACGCAGTGGTGGCACATGGCCCACCACCCCAAATATAAAACCCCACATTTTTTTTTTTTTCTCATTTTTCTTCTTCTTCTTCTTCTTCTTCTTCATGACCTCTCGGACCTGTTCTTTTTTTCTCTCAACTTTTCTCTATTTTCTTCCTCTATTTCTTTATTCTTTTTCTTTTATTTTCTCACTGATTATCTTAAAAACACAGCTAGCTAAGGTAGCAGTAGGAGAAAGTTTTGGGCGATACTGGACCACGTCAAGGGCATGAGTGCAAATCGAAGCACCATTCGTGTATCAACACATGCATAAATGATCTTGTTAGCTTTATCGTGAACCCAAGAAGGGGGGTGAATTAGTATTTTTAAACTTTATGCTCTAGGTATCCTAACAGCAGTATATTCACAACCCTAAGGTCAATCTAGTGCAAGTAAGATAAATCAATTATGATATTTATCAGAAATTAAATAACACAATTTAATTAACTACACATGCACCAGAAAGTAGTAAAGAGAAATGACATACAGAAATGTTATCGAGATTCGGAAAATTGCCTACGTCTCTGCCTTGGCTAATAAGCACAAGGATTACCACTATACTGCTCACTTAAACGGGTGAAGCGACACCTAAACAAACCAGGTCAATTAGCACAGGGTTGATCTTAACCTTTACACAATTCTTACCAAACTAGATTACCACCCCCTCAGGCCATGCCAGGAAATACAACACTATTCTCTCAATTAAATGGTAGTGTGATTATGCTTTCATATACAGCTGATATGTACCCAATACGCGCAGTCACATACACATCAATGATATAGATATAGAGTAAGCTCAGTTATTGACTTTATAGGTCACGCCCGATTTTGATAATGACGAATACCTATTATATTTAATGCATGTTTGAGGGTATGTGTAGATATTAAAATTGGCAAATCATAATGATAGCACAAAGAGAGATTGAAGTTGAAGACCCAATACATATGTTGTATTTCATGTTATTATTTTTATTCAGATGGTCTATAATAGTAAATAGGGCTTGACCTGTAATAATTGCATGCATCACCTATATGATGTAATGAGTAAGCTCATAACTAAAAAGGAACTAGAAATGACCCTAGGGCACTCACTCATGCATATATATGTTTGGTCATTTGATTAAGGTGCTTGCATAAATTGAAAAGAACCGAAATGTATGAAAATTACATATTCGGTCAACCATACTTCCATGTACAAAATGCGCTCGGTTGACCGAACTTGGACCAGGTCAACAGCTTGACCACAATTCAATCGACCAAACTCATTTAGTTCATTTGACCTTGGTCGACCGAACTCCCTTGAAGTCAACATTATTGACCATCTGGTCGACCGTGCAGAAAATACACATCAACGCCCTGGTCGACTGAGTTCCCACGTGTGGAACTCAACGCCATGGTTGATTGACCAACGTAGTTCAAAATGTTTCCGGTCGACCGAACCTTGCAAATGGGAAAAATCGCCCTTGGACATACAAGTCCAGTCGACCGAATTTCAAGAACTTCGGTCAATCGAACTCATCTCGATCGACCGGTGCTCTCAGGTTGCCCCATATTTTTACCGCGGTTAATATTTTTTAAACGGGGTTAATTTAATTAAATATATTAAAATTTTTATAATTATTCCATATATGTCTTAAACGGTTATATTTTAGGGGAAGTCTATATATACCCCTTCATTTGAAATAATTTGCAAGAGATTTAGAAAACTTGATTAGTGAATTTTCTCTCAAATTCAAAAATTTCTATTACTCGCCTCTAAAGCTACCAACACTCATTCTTATCAGATCTTATTGTTCAAATATCTTTGTAAGTGTGATTTGAGTGTTCATGCTCTATAGGTTTGCTCTCTCAAGTTTGTGCTTGTTTAACACTATTTTATTTGAGAACAAAACCTCAAGTATTCTTAGGGGACCTTATTAATAAGTCTTTCCTAAGAAGACTTCACTTGGGCTTCTGAGTATTACATTGTTATTGCAATATCTCAGGAAGTTCTTATTTGATTTTGATTGCAAAAATCTTTTCAAATCATTTTCAAATATTTAGTGTATTTCATTTTGAGAAATCTTTGGAGAGATATTTGTTTATGTGCTTAAGATCTTTGTTGGAATATTCCTTAAGTAATATTATTTGTTGAACACAAAGATCAAATTCTTTTTGCAAACCAAATCTATATATAGATCTCTAGAGATTTATACGTTGATAAAACCATTTGTTGAGATATATGAAGTTTGGTTAATATCTTTGCCTGAGCATTTAGACTGATTATACTTTTTGATACAAAAGTCATATTATTTGCACTCTTACACACTCATTACAACGATCGCATAAATATTTGAGAGCAGACATCCTCGACCACATTGAGCTTACTTCATTATATCATTTGGTGGTGTATATGATTGCATGCATTGGGTACACATATGCTTTACATGAAAGCATAATCCTTGTACCATTTCATTGTATTTCAAATCTGTTGTATTCCACGCACGGACCTGAAGAGGGAGACTAGCCTTGGTAAATAGTCTTAGATTTTTAGGAAAGTTAGGTGCGTCATCCTATCAAGTCTTGTTGGTTGAGGTTAGCCCCTTGAATTGACCTGGTTGTAACTAGTGCCTCTCCACCTATTAAGTGAGCCATTAGTGGAATCCTCGGGCTTGCGAGCTAGAGGCGAGGACGTAGGCACAATTGGTCGAACCTCGATAACATATCGTGTATCAGTTTATATTTTCGCACTTTATATTTACCACACATGTATGCTATGGTGTGAATAATGCACATGATTTAAATTTCCGCATATCTTGTATATTTGCGCATTTGGAATTATATAGACAGACCCTAGGTTGCGAATATATTACTGTTAGATTAGCTAAACCTAGGAATAAATTTTAAAATTCCAATTCACCCCCCTCTTGGGAATACACCAAAACTAACATCAGTGATGGAAATAATTGTGTTATCAACACTCAATACGATATAATCACTGATATGCTCAAGGATGTTCAATACAAGCAGTATCTTGGAATCTAAGCAAAGTACAGTTCAGTAACAAATCAATATTCCAAAGACATGAATCAGATAATCAAACTAGTTCAAGAAGATTTTCCTCAATGAAATAAGCACAATACTAGTTTGAAAATATTTTACTTGTTTGAAAAATCTTTGCACAACAAAAATCCAAGTTATTGGAAACTTGCAATAATAATGCAAATATCCTAAGCACACTTAGTTTATCCTAGCACAAGATTTATAATATCAAAATTTGTGGGATAAACCTAAGCTAAACTCTCTAAAAATAATATCACACTCAATCAATCAAATAAGAGTTTCTAGCAAAGTGTAGCAATCACAAACACTCAAAATGTGCTCTCACAAACTTAGAATATATCAAGGAAGCAAAGATTTGAGAGTATTTGGACAAAAAGTATATTTTGTAAAGAGAGGATTTTTGGCTAATCAATTTGCTAATTTTTGCAAATGAGCCTATATATATAGGAAAGGTAAAAATTATAACCATTTGGGACTTGTTGAGAATTATTAGAAAAGTTCCAAATAGTTTAAACCCAATTAACCCAACTTAACCCAATTTTACCGCAGTTAAAATAATTTTTACCCACCGAGGTTCGAGTGGCTGAACCGAGGTTCGGTCGCTCGAACAAATGTAGTAATAAAAGTTACTTAAATAGGTTTGGTCGCTTGTGTTGTGTTTCAGCAACCCGAATCAAAGTCAGTAGCTTTTGTTCGTGACTTCGGATGCCTGGTCATATATTCGGTGGCCCGAACTCGAGTGTTCGGTCACCCAGGGCTCAATTTGAACTAAAAAGTTCGATCGCCCAAGTTGGTAGAGTGTCCTTTTCAAAGGGTTCGAGCGCTCGAGGAGTTTTGAACTCTTGGGGTTTGGTCGCCTGAACTCTCTTCAATTTACCTAATAATGTTCAATTTAAGTGCATTTTCAATACCCTTGTATTTTGTATGATATGTGTGAGTGTTGGGACCTAAAGTCTTATTATGGTCTTACCGAACTTACCATATATCCTATATGCATGATATGCAGGTAAGAAAATACAGACCATACCCGAGGTTACTAATACAGACCCATATTACTATCATTTAATTGACAATACAAATTAAAGTCTTCAGGGTCTTCTTGTTGCTTCAAGTATCATTCCTTGGGATGTTCTTTTAAGCCTGCACAAACACTTGACAATCATCAAATACCTAACTATTTGTCGTTATCAAAACCGGGTGTGACCTATAAGGTTAACATTCTCCCCTTTTTTGATGATGACAAATATATCAGGCAAAAAATTGGGTATAATCTCAGAAGGCCCCCCTTAATAATATGCATCATGTAAAACTTTAACTAAATTTTCCTTTAAGTTCAATTCAATCCAATTTTCAAGTTAACCCAAATTTTTGTCAACCCAAAATTTTGCCCTTTTCTTATCCATCTCCCTCTTTTGGCAATAGTAAAAAAGGCCATACAAATTATAGTTTTTGGCATTGGTTAATAATCATTTGTATACAAGAGAAGTTTGAGAATTTTTTAAAAATTTTGGCAGCATGCCGTTTGAAAATAAGACATTTCCCGAAAATTTCGGTATAAAAATGACCTATTTTGAGTTTATAAAACCTAACAGTTTATCCATAACTAGGCAACTCAAACAATTTCAGTATGATCAAGATATAAAACATAAGTGCAGTCATCATTATGCAGTAAGTATAAGAATTATGCATTGCAAACCATAATCAACTTTCATAAAGTCTAAGCCAATAAAAGATATCAACAATTATATTTCGTTGGTAGACTTTTAAAATTATTTGAAAGCTCCCCTTGAATTCATGCAAACTATGAAATATCTTGGAAACATCTCTACTATGCATGAGACCTAATTCACGTCTAATGTGTATGAACCTATCTTCTGGAAGTCAATTCATGCACCAACCTAGCAGATCATATGGAAGCGGTGATCTGGATTTTATAATGGAATCTAAGAATGTTAATGAATTACCTCTCTTAAGGAAATTTGCATCTATCATTCGTGAATTAATTATTATATGAATAGTAGAAGAAAAAGTGGGCAAACTTACAGCCATCACTCCCATTAGAATTGCATGGGATTAGATTCTCTATTTACCACAAGAAGTTCAATCAATACATGAAGTATTTGTAGCGTCAAATTGGAATTAGAGCCTTTTGTTCTGATAATTAATTACCCAAAACAGGAAAAAGAAAAGCTTGTAAATTGTATAGCGAATGGGCTATAGGTGTGAAAGAGAGAATTATTAGGGGAAGGGAGTTGCACAGTGGCTTCCATCTACTTGCATGGTACCTTTAGTACAATTATTACATCCACCTACACAATTAATGTGAATAATAATAATAATAATAATAATAATTGAGTATGATTTTGACATGCATAAAATGAATTAGAATATTGAATTTCTTATGAGATTGAACTAATTGTTTTAATAAATTTATCTTTCCTAAAAAAAAGATTGTAAACTAAACAAATCGTTTTCATAATTATTTAAATTGTACATTATGTATAAAGAATAGACTAATAATTTAAAACATTAAAAGCATTTTTATAAAATTTATATGTAAAAAAAAATAAATAAGGAGCGGATTAATCCATTCATTGCTTAACCACTCCATCCATGAAAAATGATACACTATTAACATAAATGACAGATAAGACGTTTCTTTTTAGCTAGACTTGGTCCTTCAATATATATTTTCAAAAATAGAATTGATGTATAGAAGAATTTGATAACTAGTTTACATTAAAAAATAAAATAAAATTGCGGCTATTAATATAACATAAATTATAACAAAATTATTTTATGAATTTATAATATAAAATTGATAAAAAGTAACTAATTCCAAATATTACTTTCAAAATATCTCTATTATTCTATTATTCTCTTGTATTTATTCAAGAAAAATGGAAAAATCAAACCAAACCGAGCCAAATGTCGGTTAATAATTTTTTAGCTTTGTTTTAGTTTAGAATTTTTAATTTTTTTTAGTTATTTGTTCGATTTCAATTTTACTCATACAGTAACTATGATTAATCAAGTTAGATTGACATATTACAAATTTATGTAAAATATATATTATATAATTATATTAATACTTGAATTTAATGTTTAAATTTTAAAATTGACACACCAATTATACTATATATATACATATAAGAAAAAAAAATTGTTGGTACCCTAAATTTTAATAAAATTGGATCCTATGATTTGATTCAATTAATTGGATATTTACTTAAAAACTATTAAATTGAATTTTGACTAATAATTTGAACTGATTTCATCTCAATTATTTCTGTTAGCGTCATGATCAAGTAAGGATTATGGGCAGAGCAATTAACACATGTTAAGCAACAAAGTGTGAGACCCAAACTCGAGTGTGAAAGTGAAACATGAATCATGTAAGAAGTTTAAGCGAAAAAACTTTAATTTATGCTTAAATTATCTGTAATTTTAGCAAAAAATAACAATTATGTATTTTGAAAACACAAAAGACAACAACAGCGCAGTCTTCACGCTAAATTGACCTGGGCAGCGACTCCGACAACAAATCAATTTCTTAGTAGCTTCCTCCTCATCATTTACTGACAAATTACAATTAAAGAGCTGATGAAGATTACCACGTACATACGCATGATCTATAAATACAAATTGCTCATTTTCTTCAAATTCAAGTGAAAAAAAAGAAGAAAAAGAAAAATAGAAGCCCTTTTATTTAACCTTTGTGAAGCTCGTGGAATGAGGGATTAGTCCAGTACAACAGTGCAGTCTTCACGCTAAATTGACCTGGGCTACGACTCCGGCAACAAATCAATTTCTTAGTAGCTTCCTCCCCATCATTTGCTGACAAATTACAATTAAAGAGCTGATGAAGATTACCACATACATACGCATGATCTATAAATACAAACTGCTCATCTTCATCAAATTCAAGTGAAAAAAAAAGAAAAGAAAAAGAAAAATAGAAGCCTTGTTATTTAACCTTTGCTGTTTGCATGCATCTATAAGAATGGATGCACACCCAACAACAATTTTGGAGGTTGTTTTGGTGCTGTTTGCTTGGGTTGGGGCAGTGAGTTTCTCTTACGGAAATCCAAATGCCATCCATTGTAGGGCAGAGGAAAGAGAAACCCTTCTCGAGTTTAAAAAAGGTCTCAGGGATCCTTCCAACCGCCTCTCTTCATGGGTAGGCGAAGATTTTTGCAAGTGGAGAGGAGTTCGCTGTGAAAACACTACCAGTCATGTTCTCCATCTCAGCCTCTCCAATCCATTCAATTGTGATTTGAATGATCTTCCTATTTATGATTTTTACGATTATGCTTCTCATTTCGATGCTATCATGAAGTCCAGGTTGGGTGGGAACATAAGTGGTTCATTGCTGCAGTTGAAGCATCTCCGGCACTTAGACTTGAGTTGCAATGATTTTGGGCTTAAAATTCCAGAGTTCTTTGGTTCCCTCGCCTCTCTCACATATCTTAACCTGTCTTCGGCAAGATTTGGTGGCTCCATTCCACCTCAGATTGGGAATCTTTCAAGTTTGCGTTATCTTGATCTTGGCTACAAACCTAATGGTTTTTTGGATGGAAATAATAATGATTTGTACGTTACAAAAGATGACGGAAGATGGATTTCTCATCTCACCTCAATTGAGTTTCTAGACATGAGTTATGTGGATCTCAGCCAGGCATCCAGTAATTGGTTACAAGTGATGAGCATGCTCCCTTCCTTATCCACTTTACACTTGCCCAATTGTTCATTGGGTAACACTCTTCCACGTTCTCATGTCAAATTTTCTTCTCTTTCCACCCTTGATCTCTCTCATAACCTCTTTGATTCTTCAATATTTGGCTGGCTCTCTGGTCTTCCTTCTCTTCTTTCACTCAGTCTAACGGACTCCAATTTCCTAGGGGGTTCAATTCCTGTCTCTCTACAAAACATGACAACTCTTCAAATGCTTGATCTTTCTATATGTGATTTCAACTCTAAAGTACCAGAATGGTTGTATGGTATGACTACCCTCCAAAGCCTTGATCTTTCATTTAACAATCTTCGAGGTACAATTTCAGGTGCTATTGACAATCTTACGCCACTCACGGAACTCCAACTACATGACAATGACCTTGAAGGAAGAATCCCAAGATCCTCGGGAAATATTTGCAGTTCAAGAGTTTTAGATTTGTCATGGAACTAACTCAATGGAGATATATCTGAATTTTCGGGACATAACTCATGCATCCAGGAGACACTGGAGTCTTTGGATTTTAGTCAAAATCAACTATCAGGCCAATTGCCCGATCAATTAGCAGAATTTAAATCTTTGTCCTATTTTGATATTTCTGTCAACTTTTTTTCTGGTCCAATTCCTGTGTCTATAAGGAAATTGTCATCGTTAAGGTACTTGGATATTTCTTCCAACTTTTTCTACGGGAGTATTCTAGAAAGTCTTGGGAGTTTCTCAAAATTAGAAACGCTGGACATCAGTAACAATTCCTTACAGGGCACCATTTCAGAAGTGCACTTGGCAAATCTAACAAGGCTGAAATATTTTTATGCTAATCAGTTAAATCAGTTGGCCTTGCAAGTGAGTCGCAACTGGATTCCATCATTTCAACTCCTTTATTTTTCAATGAGCTCATGCCACATGGGGCCTCAATTTCCTAGATGGTTAAAAACGCAGAAGAATCTCAGGCTGTTAGAACTACGCAATGCATCAATATCAGATGTCATCCCCGCTTGGTTCTCTAGCCTATCTCAGATCGTTTATTTGGATTTATCGCAGAACCAGATCCAAAGCACATTGCCACCCATGTCTTCTACTTTATATTATTTAGACCTTTCCAAAAATTTCTTAAATGGATCCATTACTACCCACTTGTGCAGAAGGAAAGTGAAGGAAATGAATTTGAGATATATAGATTTATCAAGAAATCTTTTCTCGGGAGAACTTCCTGATTGCTGGATGAGTTTGAAAAAGTTAGGGGTCTTGAGATTGGACAACAATAATTTCAAAGGAAATATGCCAAGCTCCATGAGTTCTCTAAAATATCTCGAGTATTTACAGTTGGGCAGAAACAACCTTTCTGGGAAAATACCTACGATATTTCGAAATTTGTATAATTTAATAGTTTTGGATCTTGGGGAGAATAAATTTTCTGGAAGCATACCATTGTGGATGGGGAAAAGCTTTCCTGGGCTAAGACTCCTTCGCCTCCATTCAAATATGTTGAGTGGCAGTATTCCGCCCAAGCTCTGTCTTCTCAAATCTCTTCAAATCCTGGACCTTGCGCATAACAACATCTCAAGAACCATTCCAAAATGTTTTGGTGACTTCAACGCAATGGTCAACAAGTCAAATAATTCATGGTACTTCGGATTTGATATTTCTAGTGGTGTTTTGAAGTCCTTCGCAGATAACATACTGCTTGTAATGAAAGATCAGGAGTATGAATATAGTAGTTCAATCCTTCCATTGGCGACAAGCATGGACCTTTCATGCGACAACTTATACGGAGAGATCCCTACAGAGTTGACTCGTCTCTTTGATATCCTTAAACTTGTCTATGAATAAATTTCACGGAATGATCCCTAAGAAGATTGGTAGCATGACACAATTGGAGTCTTTTGATTTATCAATGAACCAACTTTCAGGTGAAATTCCAAAAGGTATATCAAATTTGACATTCTTGCATATTTTAAACTTGTCATATAACAACTTGTCAGGTAGAATTCCATTGAGCACCCAAATCCAACCCTTTAGTCCACTAAGTTTCATTGGCAACCATGAACTCTGTGGCCCTCCACTTACAGATAGCTGTACCAAAAATGATGATCATGTGATTCCAATTATACCAAATGGTGGCATGGAGGAGGAGCATGGTAGAAGGATTGACATGAAGTTGTTTTATATGGGCTTGCCATTTGGATTTGTGGTGGGTTTTTGGGTAGTTTTAGGTCCTTTAGCATTTAGCAAGACTTTCATATTGACCTATTTTCAATACTTGGATGACTTGAAATACAAAGTATTCAGATTTTTCCTTTGAGTCAATGTAATTCGTAAGTCCATGTTTCAGTAATTAATAAAACAACACAAGGTGTGATGGGTTGTCTTTATAAATTTGTCAACATTATGTTTTTCTTACAATTTTGCAGACTTCTATTTACAAATTATAAGTCTATGTACAACTAAAAAATTGGCCTTACATGTTGGATTTAAAGCAATGATCTTACTGATTTATTTTCTCTACCAAAGATGACAAATAAGTATCTCAAGTCCTCATTTTCTAAAATTATTTTTTTTTCACTATACCAAGAATTTCTATTTAACACTGCATTATAATTGGTGTGGCATGGCATATTAAAGAGTGAAAAAAAAATGTCATTGTTGAAAAATTTTGGCACCAAGCATTTCCTTATTTTTATATATTGAATACAACGATATGATTTTGCAAGTGTTAGACCCTTTGATTTCAAAACCAGACAATGGAAACTGGGATATAGTAAGAGTTTTATTTTTTTATTTTTGAAAAATTTGTGATTTTCTAGGAATGCTAATGAATTATGCAAATAACAGTCTTTTAAGGTTGTTTTAATCATGTCCATTTTTGAATTTCTATCATTCTTGAATTATGAGATGAATAGTAGAAGAAAAAAAACTTGCATAAAATTAACATGAGAGAGAGAGAGAGAGAGAGAGAGAGAGAGAGAGAGAGAGAGAGAGAGAGAGAAGCTGCCGTGAGTTGAGAGAGCTGAAGGTGCTCAGGTAGTAGCTGTCCAGCGGCGCAGCTCCCCAGATACCACAAATATCACAATTTTTGCAGCTCAATGCAAATTTCCATTTTTTTTTCTTTCCTAAATTAACCTAAACATCTCAATAATAATAATAATAATAATAATTGAGTATGACTTTGACATGCATAAAATTAATTAGAATATTAAATTTCTTGTGAGAGTGAGCTAAGTTAAATAACTGTTTTAATGAATTTACCTTTCCTAAAAAAAACTATAAACCAAACAATTGTTTTCATAATTATCCTACTTGGTTAAATTGTACATTATCTATAAAGAATAAACTAATAATTTAAAAGATTAAAAGCATTTTTATGATTTTTTTTAAAAAAAAAAGCAAAGAACACGTGAATCTATTAATTGCTTAACCACTTTTGACTCACGAAAAATAATACACTATTCTAATTATACAACATAAATGATGGATAAGATTTTCTATTTAGCTAGATTTGATCAGTCAATGTTTATTTTCAAAAATAGAATTATTTTATAGAACAATTTGATAACTAGTTTACATAAAAAAAAATGCTAGCTATTAATATAACATAAATAATAACAAAAATATTCTTATGAATTTATAATAAAGAATAGATAAAAGTAACAAATGCCAAATATTAATCTCTATTATTCTTTCGTATTTATTTCATGTTGGATGAAATTAGAGGTGAGCAAAAAAACAAAAAAGGAAAAATCAAATCAAACCGAGCCAAAATGTCTTTTAGTAATTTTCTAGCTTTGTTTTAATTTCAAATTTTTAACTTTGTAGTGAGTTGTTTGATTTCAACTTGACTCGTACAGTAACTATGGTTAATCGAGTTAGACTGGCATATTATAAATTTATGTAGAATATATATTATAACTATATTAATACTTGAATTTAACGTTTAAATTTTAAAATTGACACACCAATTATAATATATATAAGAAAAAAAAATGATGCTATCCTAAATTTTAATAAAATTGGATCCTATCATTTGATTCAATTAATTGGATATTTACACAAAAACTATTAAATTGAATTTTGACTATCATTTGACCTGATTCTATCTCAATTATATGTGTTAGTATCGTGATCAAATGAGAATTATGTGCAGAACAATTAACACATGTTAAGCAACAAAGTGTGAGACTCAAACAACTCGATTGTGAAAGTGAAACATGAACCATGTAAGAAGTTCAGGCCAAGAAACTTTAATTTATGCTTATCCGTGAGTAGAAAGAATTGAATAAAATTCATGAGAATTGGACCCAATAGGACCATCGGCCAAGCCACCAAACCTTTAGCATTGATTTTCATATGACAACATATTCCACTGTGATCTCAACTTTTGCTTCTTTAATTTTTGGCCCTCAGATTTGTCATATAGACTTTTGGTCTACTTTTTTTTTATTTTTTTTAAGAAGGGCGGCACCTCCATTTATTTATTGATAACCCCTCACTTTTGGCGGAAGAATACCGTGGTTACAAGACAATCATTGGGAGATAACAAAAGAGAACACGTTAAAAATCTCCCAAATAACAACACAAACATCTAACCAAAAACCGGGTTACAAGTCCAAACAAAATAAAACAAAACAGGACCTACAAAACAAACTTCACGCAACAAAAAAAAAAAAACAAAAAACAAAAGAAAAACAACATAAAACATAAGCTAAAACCAAAAGGAAATCAACTAAACATACCTTATATAAGTCGTACCCATCTTCTCCAATTTATACCAACCATTGCTAACTCTAGGGAGTTGACTACTATTTGTAAACAAGCTATTCCTCCCCATAGCACCTTGTCGAGCCAAGGCATCTGCCACTTTGTTCCTTTCTCTATACTAATAATTTATCGAAAAATCTACTCCCTCCAATAAACCAATAAGTTGCTCCCAAAAATCCCACAAATACCACAAGGAGCACTTCCTGGTTCTTATCCAGTTAACTACAATATTCGAATCACATTCAATATCGATACAGGTATGTCCTAAATGTTTGCAAATCTTTATTCCCTCCAACACAACTCTCAAATCAGCTTCATTATTTGAACAAGAATCAAAATATTTTGAAAAACCAATCACAAAAGAACCCGTATGGTCTCTAAGGATGCCACCACCACCTGCCGGCCCTGGGTTCCCCAGACTGCTCCCATCCAAATTTAGTTTCAACCTCCCTTGCCTCGGTTTTAGCCATCTCACACTTTGCATAGTTTTCATTCTTTTATTCACAATTTGCACTTCCAGATTCTGCAATATCTGAAAATCAGTATCCTTTAACTGAACCATTTATGTCATATTCCTACTCAAAACCCCCACCTAATACTTAATGGAGAGACACACATAAGTACTACTCTCTAATTTTCCTCCCATTCTAGCCACACATCTCCTTCTCCACAGCCTCTAAACTACTAAACAAGGAATCAAAACCATCAATGAGCCCAGCTGAGAGAACTTGGAAGCCCTATTAAACCACATTTGGACTATTTCTTTCCAACTTTGATGCCTAAGAAAAGGAACACCTACCTCCACTGAAACCTTCCTCCAAATCTCAGAAGCAATGTCTCCCTTATTTAAAACATGCTCCAAATCTTCTGATTGCCTTATCTCACAACAATTGCATGCTGAAACAAGAGAAACCCCCACCCTTCTCACCATTTCATCAATACTTAGGCACTCAAAAGCAGCCTTCCACATATAGATAGAAATTTTCTTCGGTAACCATTTATTCCAAACCCACTTAACCTAATCAAATTTTGGAGCTCTAACTCTGATAACATCTCATGCGGATTTTGTCTTAAAGCAACCATCCTTTTTCGGGAACCATAACAGAATGTCCGAAGAATTTCTAGGATTGCCCACCTTTTCCATCACTTCATCCGCTTTACTAAACCATAGAATCCTCTGCAAATTTTCCACATCCTACGCATTATTGATAACCAAATCTTTTAATTTGATATGAGATTGTGCATCATTTGGACAATCTGTAAACAAAGGTCCCGAATCTAGAAACTTATCATACCACAATTTTTCATCTCCTTCTCTAATCTTCCACTTAGATTTACTTAACAAATCAGACATATCCTGCAAGACTTTCCTCCAAAAGGAAGAATCCGATCCATGCGATCTGCAAAGAGCAATATGTCCTCCTTTCACATATTTAGCTTTAAAAAATCTAGCCCATAAAGAATTTTGCATTAATAAATGCCAACCAAACTTCATGAACGAAGACCGTTGCACTTCCGAAATGTCCCTTACTCCTATGCCCCCCTCCTCCACAGGAACACACAATTTCTTCCAAGCCCTCCATTTCATTTTTTCTTTTCCATCCTTAAATCCCTAAAAAAAAGAAGCAAACATACCTTGTATCTTTTTAATTACCAGTTTCGGTACATTTAGAACAACTAACAGATGCAATGACATACTTGAAAGCACATGTCTCAACAAGACAAGACGATCTCCTTGAAACAACAGTCTACTTTTCCAGCCCTCAACTCTCTTACTGATTTTTTGGATTGAATGATCAAAATGACAACCTTTCAATTTACCATCCACTATTAGCACACCCAAATACGTAAAAGGAAATTTACCCTCAATAAAACCAGTCTCTTGAAGAATTTCTCCTTTCCTTTAAACACCCAACTTGTTTGAGAAAAAAATACTAACTACTTGAAAATTAATTAAGTAAATATTATTTGGATAGGCCTATAAAAAAAATTGTTTAAAATAGGCCTATACCTGCATTCAATGGCAAGCACTAACTTTCGATGAGATCTTTGGCGATTTCTTAAGTCCTTTTAAAAAAAAAAATTTATTAATAAATCAACGAAAAGAAAAAAAAAACATGGAAAAAATTAAGGATCATTTAATTATGAAAAATATTTATCATTTTTTATTTTAATTTTTTGAAAAATAATAAAAAAAAGTTAGTTAATTTTTTTGTTTAACTCATTTTTTTAAAAAAAGAATGACGGCACCTCTATTTATGTATTGATATACCCTCACTTTTGGCGAAAGAATACCGTGGCTATAAGACAAGCAATGGGAGGTTACATATAGAAAAAAAAAATAAAAATTTAAAGGCATCCCAAAAACAATACCAACATCCAACAAAAATAGGACTACAAGTTCAAACAAATCTAGACAAAAGCTTACTAACCAATAAAACACCCCACACATCAAAACAAATAAAAGAAAAAAAAAACATATATCAATACCAAAAGGAAATCAGCTAAACATACATCATATAAGTTGTACCCATTTTATCCAGTTTATACAAACCATTGATAATTTTAGGAAGTTGACTACTATTTGTAAACAAATTATTTCTCTCCACAGCACCTTGTCGAGTCAAAATATCTGACACTTTATTCTCTTTTCTGTACAAATGATTTATAGAAAAATCTACTCCCTCCAATAAACCAATAAACTGCTCCCAAAAATCTCACAAATACCACAAGGAGTATTTACTAGATCTTGTGGAAGTAGTTTTATCTTTCATTTTAAATTTTTAAATAATTATAAAAATGCACCTTGTTTTCTAATTCCTCGAATCTACATTGAAAAAGTTGAAAAAACATCTTTTCTTTGTTATTATTTTTTTAATTTTTAACTCTTACTTTGAGTACAAGAGCATGAAACTCGGATATTCGAATTTAATTTTTTGGATTATGCATATTGTTTATTCTAAATCCACGTAATTTCAAATTCAAGTCTCAAAGCTCGTGATTCTAAACATTACCTTACTTAAATGCTAGCAAATTCGAAAACAAGTTTTTTTTTTTTTTTTTGTGATTGTTTTAAAATTTACAAATAAAAAATAAAATATTATTTTGAAAATTTAGATAAACTCTTTATTTTTAACCTTTTCAATATTAATCTTCAAAAGTAAAAAATAATTTGGATATCTATAATTTTTGGAAAACTAAAAATGAGAAAATCAAATATATTGTCCATAGAAAAATCAGCCTTAAGTTTTTATTGTATTTTCTCTCCATTATTAATAAGAATAAATTTTTATTTAAATATGAATAAATATAGATAAAGGCATCATATTAATTTGAGATTTCAAAATCTGAACCTTGAACTTAAATTTATGTATATAATAAAATATAAAATTGGGAGTCATACAAAATCTTAATTTTATTATCATCTTTTATACCAACCTCAACAAAATTAAAATTATAAGTTGAACTAAAATACTGTAAAGTTTGGAGTGAGCTTCAATTTGAATTTTTTTTTACTGGACCCAACTATAATAATCATCTTCTCAGCATTAGTAACATGGGAGAAGCAACATCATGTGCTGTGCTAAAACAAAATGTTAAGGCATGTATTTACCAATATGGCCTAATTAAATTTGGTGCTAACATGGGAGAAGCAACATCAAATCAGAATTTACAGTCATCTTAAATGGGGGCAAGCTGAGAGTTCCATAATGCATACCCTTGAATGACTTGCTATAAGATTGATTCTAGTATGTTTAGATTCACTGGACCCAAACAAGAAAAAGAAAAAGAGAAAGAAAATGGTAATGAGCACTGTAATAATTCGAGAAAAATAAATAAATAAATAAATAAAATTAAAATTTAAAATTAAAATTAAAAATAAAAATAATTAAATAATTATTATTATTTAAATTATATAATATAATATATTATATTATAATATAAGATTATATATATAACTTCAGTTTCAGGAAGAAGAAATTTTTTTTTAAAAAAATAGAGAAGGAGTTGCGCCCCCCTTAAAATTCTCACGTCACTCCTCTCTCTCTCTCTCTCTCTCTCTCTCTCTCTAAGATTTCTCGATTATTTCCTAACCAAATTGAAAAACGAACATCATATTTGGGTCTCAGCTCTGCTCCTGAATGTTTTAACCGGAGTAGATTCATTATTTGGACATCGTAGGCACCAATCCAAGGTTGAGTTAAGGAGAATAGATTATGTTAAGTTTTATATTTAAAAAATATTCCCAATTAAATTTGAGTACGTGAATTTAATTAGATTTGTGTTACTTAAATTATGCCCGATTTATGTTGAGTATGTGAAATTATTTATATTTATGTTCATATTTATTTTAAAAATATACTTGAGTTAAATTAAACTGCAGGGATTTGGTTATATCAAATTTTTGGGAATATTTTAGAATTAAATTAAATTGCAGGAATTTGGTTATTTCAAATTTTTGGGAATATTTTGGAGTTAAATTAAATTGTAGGGATTTGGTTATATAAGATTTTTGAGAATATTTTGGAATTAAACTAAATTACAGGGATTTGATTAAATCAGAATTTTGGGAATATTTTGGAATTAAATCAAACTACAAGGATTTGAGTATATTGGGTTTTCTTGGAATATAATGGAATTAAATTAAATAGGTGAAATTAATCATACCCTAGTTTTCAACAAAATATATACTTTCCCCGGGCATTTTATTATAGTATGATCTATCAGTCAAATTGTTTGGCATGAGAACAATTATTATTGTATGATTAAACATGATATAATTATGAAATGACAGTTCAGCCGGCTTTATGCCGAGTTCAGATATCTTTATACCAAGTTATGAAATGACGGTTCTATACAGAAATATGATATGACAGATTTTATACAGAATCATGAACATGTCAGGTTTTATACAGACTTATGAAAATGAGATCATGTTACAGTTTTATTATATGAATTGTATTATATGTTATCAGAACCCCGATGGACTAGTTAATTCAGTTATGACTCAGAGCACGGTACCGTAACTAGTATTACATGCAGTGTAGGCACACTAGTATTACATGCAGTGCAGCCACACTATCAGCAAAGTGTAGGTGGATAGCAGTCGATTGGCCCTTGGAGTATCAGTATCGCGGGAGTCAGGTTACCCACTGGGTCCAGACCAGGTTGGGTGGGCAATCGTACTACAGACATGATAGTTTTGACTTAACTTGGTGGCCAACCATGGCTACGTCCAGCCTTCGGGCCGCACAACCCAATCATGGGGGATTATACATAATGTTATATGATAGTTCCATTAGGGGAATTTTATTATTATTATTATTATTATTATTATTATTATTATTATTATTATTATTATTATTATTATATATATATATATTTGTAGATGTAAGAAAACACAATTATCTAATAAGTTAAAGTATGTTTGAGTAGAAAATATGTATTTTAAATTATATAGGTATGAGTTATGGTATATAAATGCCTTTTTCAATTAAAGTTAAATTAATGGTTATGTTTTGTTTATATAAAAGCTTATCTGCCACACACTGATGATAATCTATTCCATCTTACTGAGAAGTATCTCACCCCATTATTATCTAATACTTTTCAGATGCCATGAGGAGCAAGTAATTAGAGTAGCACAGTGGAAGCGTGGGTGGGATAGAATGTCTTGTTTAGAATTGTTAATATTTTAGTTGTGTTGTGATGAGTTAAGAGCTTTGTTGTGATATCTATTATTTGATAAGGTTAGACATTTGATGTGATATTGGGATAGTTTAGTACTCTGGTAATTAGCATTTGAGGACTTTCGCTGTCTTTATCAGTGATTATTATAATATGAGATATTTAGGTTATTACAAGTGGTATCAAAGAAATTGAAGCGAAATTTTTTGAGTCGTTATAGTTGGTATTAGAGCCTAGGGGTTTTGTAGACTCTAGGGATGATTATTACCAGAGTATAGGCATGAAGTAGGATAAGGATAGGAATGGGTAGGCTAGGTGTTGTAAAAGTGATTGGGTATAGGATGCATAATGGAGTATATAGAGACTCGAAGAATTATAGTAACTAAATAATAAAGGAAGGAGAGAAAAGGAAAATTCCAATGGGGGACTCAGTAGGGTCTCGTCGATGAGCGCAGAGTGTTCGTTGACGAGCAGCCTACTTGGGCTCGTCGACGTGGACGCGTGTCTCGTTGATAAGAACTTATTGAGAGAGCTGATTTCAGGGCTTGAAACTCATCGACGAGGGTTATGTGCTCATCGACAAACTTCCTTCTTGGACTTGTCAACAAGGTGTTATGGCTCGTTGACGAGGCCACGTGGATAACACTCTTTATAAGGCCAAAATCACACTTTCTACGAGAAAATTTGCATGCTAGCTCTTTCTGTCTCTAGAATTTCGTATCCTCTACCTGCTCTCTAGATTTCTAGCTTCGTTCTTTGCCAGTTTGACAATTGGAAGGTGCCACATTACTCTCGGGAAGATTCTCTTCAAGTCTACCAGAGTAGATTGTTGGTTAGGCCAACTTGGGCACCATCCCAAAATTTGGATAAGTTGGTTATTTTAAGTTTTATAAGGTATTTGATATTTTTGGACTGAAGAAAATGTATTAGGTGAGATAGTACTGGAGTTATGTGGGAAAAATGTGAATTTTAGGGTGTTGAGTTGGGAACACACACGGTAGCAAGTTTGGTTAATTTTGTGGGTTTCTTAGTAAATCAGGTAAGAGGATAAATTAAGTCAGTATTTTTCATGGAATTATTATTTAATATACAACATTTATTTTCAAAAAATATGTATGTTTAGTAAAGTGCTTAGGAATACTGTTGTTTAATAGGAACTTGGAATTAATACATTTTATCAGGAAATATAATTTCAGATCAGGTTTTATGTATAGAATATTAATTGCACTGGTGTGGCATGAGTATGATTTTCCATAAAAATTATGTTATACCGAAATATTATGATTTCCCAGAACAAGTATGTTATAATAGTTTTCAGAAAAACCATAGAAATAGTACAGGAACTATGGTTTTTAAATAATATGTTAACAAGTGCAAAAATATCAAGATTCAGTATGTTATGTTTTATGCCAGCGCAAATGCCATGATTTATACGATATGATATACCGGCATAGATGTCATGAATTGTACGATATGATATGCCGGCGCAGATGCTGTGATCTTTACGATATGATAAGTCAGCGCAGATGTCGTGATTTATGTTGGCATAAATGCCGTAATTATGTATGATATGTCATATTTCATGAAAAATACTATCATGTCAAGATATTATTATAAATATGAAACAACCATGTATTAGTATATGAAACATACTATATGTTATCAGAACTCAGATGGCTTAGTTTAGTTTCACGAAGCATGGTACCGTAGCTATATGTTCAAGATTATGTTTATGTTAATACTACCACACATCTCAGATAGAGTGTGGGAGATGGAAGTCGGTGTGGCTTCATGGTAGTGCAGGTGTCCCACTAATAATCCGGATCAGGCGGGGCAAACCCATCATACTTATAGACTTAGGTTGACTTAGCATGGTCGGCTAGCCATTGCTAGGTCCTACCTTCGGGCCGCACAACCTTGTCATGTGGGGGGTAAGACATGACATCATCTAACTATCCATCCTAAGTATTATTTCAGTATTGTATAGTTTTATAAGATGATTTACATATACAGAAATTTAGTATGTTATATTATGTTATGTCAAATCATGTTTTATTCAAAAATTATACAGATAATTTTCCATGTTATACAATTAAGTAAAGTTCAAGTTTATGTCACAATAATACTCATATTGCTACACACTGATGTTACTTTATCTCCCTTACTAAGAGGTGTCTCACCCCAGCATTACAAACATTTTAGAAAATTCAGGTAGGAGGGCGGATAAAGCCCCGCAGTAGTAGAAGTTGACAGAGCTACCCTATCAAAAGGGTAAGTAGTTGAGCTTGGGTCAGACAGGTTTTTGGATTGAGACCCTAGGATACTTTTGGACTTTTGGTGGATGATTGTATATATATATATATATGACAAACTTTGTACAACTTTGGTATTGTGCCCGTTGTTACATGGCATGTATATGATTTATGTTTTCCGCTGCTTAGGTATCAATGATGTATGATAGTTATATCCTCGGTACCCATGAGTCCAAGTTGATCATGACTATGATAGTTTAGCAGGATATTGGAATTATTATAAATACTATTATTTGAAAAAAAATATGGCAAGATAAGCATGTCGTTACAGTTTGGTATCAGAGCCTAGGTTGCTAGGTTCTGCAAACTCTAGAGTGTAGCGGAAATAATACCAGAGTATAGGAAAAAGGATTTAAGGTTTTTTTTTTTTTGTAATGTGGAGGCAGGATTTATGTGGTGGTTTCTATGTCTTTTCTGGGGTGACGATTTCAAGAAATCCATAGTAAACTAGTGTCGGGTTGTGTTTTCTAAAGTGTTTGACTGAATCTTGAATTAGGATAAGGATGTCAAGATAGAAGGGATATCATGAGTTTTGGTTATATACATAAGTTATAGGGGTAGGGTCCTTAAGTCTTGTTTATTGTTTTCAGGATGGACTCGGGTGGTGGTAGTGCTCATGCGAGTGGTAGTGAGGGTGCAGGGCCCTCAGGTGCAGGCGGAGCTGATTCAGATGCGGTATTATGCAGTGTAGCTTAGCAGGTCATGGCTGAGATTGCAGGGAGTTCCAGGGAGCAGGGAGGCCCATTTACAGGCCACGAGTGTACGATAGAGAAATTCACTAAGATGAATCCTCCGGTATTTTCAAGAGTTGATCCTAGAATCGCCAAAAACTAGATGCAGGATATTGAGAAAGTTTTGGCAGTGCACGGAGGAGCAGAGGGTCTTATTTGCCACTTATAAATTGACAATAGAGGCTGAGAGGTGGTGGACTGCGGTAAAACTATTAGAGGAATAGAGGGCGGTGCCTATAGCTATGACCTAGTGCCTTTTTAGAGAGTTGTTCTTCGATAAATATTTCCCAGCCACTACTAGAGAAGCCAAAGTGGAGGAATTCCTAAATCTAAAGCAGGGAAGCAAACAGTCCAGCAGTACGCAGCGAGGTTTATAGTGTTGTCCCGCTTTGCCCCGTACATCATGCCCAATGAGGCAAAGAAGGCGAGACAGTTTGAAAGAGGTCTTAGAAGAGAAATTTATAAGCAAGTAGCAGTGTTGAAAGTGCAGTACTTTGCTGATTTGGTAGAAAAAGCAGCTGTTGCTGAGGCCAGTGAGCGGATGGGTGTAGAGGAGCAGAGACAGAAGAAGAGGTCTATGCCTTCAGGCTGTTAGCAGGGATCTAGTCATGGTCAGTGGAGGAGAGGAAATTATGGCAGAGGACAGAGGCAGGAGACTGGGAGTTGTGAGGTTCAGGGAGTGCAGACCTACCCATTATGTCAGACATGTGGGAAGAGACACTTGGGAGACTGTTGAGTAGGGAGAGGTGTCTGCTATCGTTGCAGTAGACCGAGACATTTTGTGCGAGATTTCCCTACACCACCTGGTGTTGCTCCTGCTCCTAGACCTTCTTGGGGAGGTTATTAGGGGCCCCGTGGAGGCCAGCAGAGGAATGTAGCTCTGACGAGGGTATACGCTTTGACGCCGAGAGATGTGGAGGTCGCAGGCAACATCGTGACAGGTACCCTTATTGCTTTATCATATCAAGATATTATTTTATTTAATATAGGTGCCACTCATTCCTTTGTGTCATTAGGATATGTTAAATTTTCTGGTGTTTAGACATAGATATTAAATGTTGAATTGTCAGTAGCGACACCAACAGGGTCAGTGGTGAGGTGTCGTAGGGTGCTTAGGGACTATCCAGTAGAAATTCAGGGGAGAGTATTATTTGCTGACCTAATTGTTCTAGATATGCATGGATTCAATGTAATATTGGGTATGGACTTGATGGCTACTAACCATGCTAGTATCGATTGTTATTCGAAAGAGGTGATATTTAGACCACCAGGGAAGCAAGAATTCAGATTTGTGGGGTTATGGGTGCATTCCCCGCCTTAGTTAGTGTCAGCAATGCAGGCGAGGAGATTACTCTACGATGGATGTCAGGGGTTTATGGCCTATGTAAAGGAGATGACAGAAAATGAATTGAATCTTGTCAGTACACTAGTGGTAAAGGAGTTTCCAGACGTTTTTTAGGGGAACTACCTAGGTTGGCTCCGAACCGCGAGATAGATTTCGCTGTCGACGTACTTCTAGGGACGACACCGATCTTTAAAGCTCCTTATCGAATGGCTCTAGTATAATTGGGAGAATTAAAGGATCAATTGCAAGATTTATTGAATAAAGGGTTTATCAGACCTAGTGAATTACCTTGGGGAGCTCCAATTTTATTTGTGAAAAAGGAAGACGGGTCTATGAGAATATGCATAGATTACAGGGAAATAAACAAAGTAAAAATTAAGAAAAGGTATCCCCTACCCCATATAGATGATTTATTTGATCAACTCTAGGGGACTCAGGTCTATTCCAAGATTGACCTCAAATCAGGTTATCACCAAGTGAAAGTTAAAGCTAAAGACATCTCAAAGATAGCTTTTAAGACTAGGTATGGACATTATGAATTTATAGTTATGCCATTTGGTCTGACGAATGCTCCTACTGTATTCATGGATTTGATGAATATAATCTTTCACCAGTATTTATATCAGTTCGTGGTGGTTTTCATTGATGATATACTAGTCTACTCGAGGAGTTTTGAGGAGCATGAGACGCACTTAAGGCTGGTACTTCAGATGCTCAGGGAAAAGAAATTGTATGCCAAGTTTAAAAAATGTGAATTATGGTTAAAGAAAGTTGCATTTTTGGGGCATGTTATATCAGGGGATGGAATTTTAGTAGATCCCAGCAAGATAGAGGCAGTGGTGAATTGGGCCAGATCAAGGAACATTCAAGAAATCATAAGTTTTTTAGGATTGGCGGGATATTACTGACGGTTTGTAGAAGGATTCTAAACATTATCAGGGCCTCTGACATGATGAACCAGAAAGAATGCTAGATTTGAATAGGATGACAGTTGTGAGCAGAGCTTCCAGGAATTGAAGCAAAGGCTCATCACTGCACTAGTATTGACTATTCCATCAGGAGGTGAGGGTTACGTGATCTACTGTGATGCATCTTTGAGGGGCCTTAGATGTGTATTGATGCAGTAGGGAAGAGTAGTAGCATATGCCTCCAGAAATTGAAAGAATATGAAAAGAATTATCCCACCCATGATCTAGAATTGGTTGTAGTGGTTCATGCATTAAAAATTTGGAGGCATTATCTGTACAGAGAGAGATGTGAAATATTTTCAGACCATAAAAGTTTAAAGTACTTTTTCATGCAAAAAGGATTTGAATATGAAGAAAAGAAGATGGTTAGAGCTTATCAAGGATTATGATTGTACTATCAGCTACCATTCAAGTAAAGCAAACGTGGTGGCTGATGCGCTGAGCCGAAAATCCATGATAGCAGCATTGTTAGCAGCAAAAATTCAGGGCCAATCCAGATGGAGTTGGAGAGGCTTGGCGTGGAGTTAGTAGAGAGTGATCACCAGACATTTATTGCTAACCTAGTGGTGTAGCCTACCATACAGGAGAAGATTAAAGCAGCCCAGAAGAATAACGTAGAGTTGATGGAATTGATAGAGAAGGTACAAGACAGACAAAGAGAGGAGTTTACTATTTCTGATGACGGAGCTCTAAGGTTCCATACTAGGTTGTGCATGTCTACAGATGTGGATATCAGAAGGATGATCTTAGAGGAGGCTCACAGATCCTTATACATGGTTCATCTAGGAAGCACTAAAATGTATAGAGATCTGTGAGAGTCTTTCTAGTGGAGCGGCATAAAGAGGGAGATTACCGAGTTTGTGCAGCAATGTTTGATGTGTCAGTAGGTAAAGGTTGAGCACCAGAGGCCGATTGGCCAGCTACAACCACTTTACATCCCAGAGTGGAAATGTGATCACATTTTTGTGGACTTCATGATAGGTCTACCATCGGCACGATAGGGGCAAAATGCTATTTGGGTGGTTGTAAATCAACTGCAAAGACCGCTCACTTTATCCCCATCAAAGTCAACTACTCCATGGACAGACTGACAGAAATATATATTCAGGAGATAGTATGATCACATGGTGTGCCAGTGTCTATAGTATCAAACTGAGACCTACATTTCACGTCAAGGCTCTTGAGGAACTTGCAAGAGGCTCTGGGGTCTTAGTTATCATTCAGCATGACATTTCATCCTTAGATAGACAGGCAGTCAGAGAGAACGATTCAAGTATTAGAGGACATGTTACAGGCATGTGTGCTGGATTTCGGGGCTAATTGAACCCAATATATGTCGCTAGTAGAGTTTGCATACAATAACAACTATCAGACCAGCATCGACATGACACCTTTTGAGGCGTTATATGGTAGGAGATGTCGTTCTCCTCTTTACTGGGATGGGTTAAGTGAGAAGTGAGTTTTGAGACCAGAGTTAATGCAGCAAGTGTATGATAAAGTCTGACTTATCAAAGAAAGAATTAGTGTAGCTTAGAGTCGGCAGAAAGGCTATGCGGATACTCACTTCCGGAAGTTGGAATTCCAAGTGGGAGAACATGTATTTTTGAAAATAGCGCCACTGAAAGGAAGGTTTGGGAGCAAGAGTAAGCTAAGCTTTAGGTTTATTGGACCTTTCGAGATACTTAAGAGGGTGAGATCAGTTGCCTACCGGCTAGCTTTACCACCAGTTTTATCTAGGATACATGATGTATTTCATGTTTCCATGCTGAGGAAATACGTCCCAGATCTCTCCCATGTGGTCAGTTATGCAGAAATAGAGCTCGGAGATTCACTGGCTTTTGAGGAGATACCAGTGTAGAACTTAGATAGGAAGGAAAAGAATTTCGTAATAAGAAAATTCCATTAGTAAAAGTCCTATAGATGAATCACACAGTGGAAGAAGTTTCTTAGGAGCTTGAAGAAGAAATATGACAGAAATACCCGCACCTATTCAAGGGGGAGCAACAGTAATCAAGAAAAGATGTAGGTAAGTATGATAAGTTTCTTTTGTGTAGATTAATCAGTTCATGTAATAATTTTCTGATAGTAGGTAGTGTTTTAATTTTGGGAGAATTTTATTTTATGTATATGTTGTAATCTCCCAGAATCCTGAATGTAATCATAGTATTCCTCTGCCACAAGTGAGGGTAAGTAATAAAATAAGTAGCCAATTTTCCTTAAAGGATGATGTTCAATACAGATAGTAAATTTCAAGGACAAAATTTTATAAGAATGGGAGAATGTAGAGACCCTAAGAATTATAGTAACAAAATAATAAAGAAAGGAGAGAAAAGGTAAATTCCAAGGGGGCTTAGCAGGGTCTCGTCGACGCGCACAGAGTGTTTGTCGAGGAGTAGCCTACTTGGGCTCGTCGATGTGGACATGTGTCTCATTGATGAGAAATTAGTGAGAGAACTGATTTCAAGGCCTGAAACTCGTCGATGAGGGCTATGTGCTCATCGATGAACTTCATTCTTGGGCTCGTCGACGAGGTATCGTGGCTCGTCGACGAGGCCACGTGGACAGCACTCTATATAAAGCCAAAATCACACTTTCTGCTAGACAATTTGCATGCAAGCTCTTTCTCTCTCTAGAATTTCATCTCCTCTACCTTCTCTCTAGATTTTTGGCTTTGTTCCTCGCCGGTTCGATGATCAGAAGCCGCCACATTACTACTGAGAAGATTCTCTTCATGTTTGGCGGAGTAGATTGTTGATTAGGCCAACTTAGGCACCATCACAAAATTTGGGTAAGTTGGTTATTTAAAGTTTTATAAGGTAATTGGTATTTCTGGACTGAGGAAAATGTATTAGGTGAGATAATACTGGAGTTTTGTGGGGAAAATGTGAATTTCAGGGTGTTGACCTGGGAACACACACAGTAGCAAGTTTGGTTAGTTTTGTGGGCTTCTTAGTAAGTCAAGTAAGGGGATAAATTAAGTCAATATTTTAATGAAATTATTATTTAAGATACAACATTTATTTTTAAAAAATATGTATGTTTAGTAAAGTTCTTGGGAATACTGTTGTTTAACAAGAAATTGGAATTAATACATTTTATTAGGAATTATGATTTCAAATCAGGTTTTATGTATAGAATATTAATTGCACTGGTGTGGCATGAGTATGATTTTCCATGAAAATTATGTGATACCGAAATATTATGATTTCCTAGAATAAGTATGTTATAATAGTTTTCAAAAAAACCATAAAACAGTATAGGAACTATGGTTTTTAAATAATATGTTAACAAATGAAGAAATATCAAGATTCAGTATGTTATATTTTATGCTGGCGCAGATGCCATGATTTATATGATATGATATGCTAGCGTAGATGTTGTGATTAATACGATATGATATGCCATCATAGATGCCGTGATTTTTACAATATGATAAGCTGGCGCAGATGCCATGATTTATGTTGGCATAAATGCCGTAATTATGCATGATATGTCATATTTCATGAAAAATACTATCATGTCAAGATATTGTTATAAATATGAAACAATCATGTATTAGTATATGAAACATACTATATGTTATTAGAACCTAGATCACTTAGTTTAATTTCACGAAGCACGGTACCATAGCTATATGTTCAACATTATGTTTATGTTAGTGCTACTACACATCTCAGATAGACTGTGGGAGATGACAGTCGATGTGACTTCATGGTAGTGTAGGTGTCCCACTGGTGGTCCAGACCAGGTGGGGCAAGCCCATCGTACTTATAGACTTATGTTGACTTAGTATGGTCGGTCAGCCATTGCTAGGTCCCGCCTTCAGGCCACACAACCCTATCATGTGGGGGGTAAGACATGACATCAGCTAGCTATCCATCCTAGATATTATTTCAGTATTGTATAGTTATATAAGATGATTTATGATTACGCGCCGAAACTGCGTAATTGGACGCTTAACCCGAGCTTTACCGTTTATATTTTTAATTAAATGTCCAAATTTATTCAATATTTTAATAAAGTGTCAAAATCATCATTCTTGAACTTTATTGCACTATTTATGAGAATTTGGTAATTTTTTGTCGCAGGAAAATTCCCGGGAATCAAAACCGATACCTGTTTGTTTTTTGTACATAACTTTTCCATCCAAGCTCCGATTGAGACGATTCAAATTTCTAAAGAAAGAGGAAAGGATTATCTACAACTTTAATGTTTTGAGTTTTGTGAGATAGGGGCTCCAGAAGAGCAAAATTTGCAATGAACAGAGAATAAAAAAAATAAAAAAATATAGCAATTCGGGTTTCCTATTCGGGTCTAGGGCTTTCCCCCCCTATCCTATTTAACCCTTCTCTTTCTCTTCCTTCTCCTCTTCTTCTTCTTCTTCTTCTTCTTCTTCTTTAGTTTGTTTTTTTTTGTTCTTTTCAATTCTGCTTCTCTCCCCTTGTCTCTCTTCCTTCCCTTTGTCGTTCCTCCCTCACTCTCCCCCTTTCCTCTGTTTCTCTTGGCCTCCTTTGCCCTCTTGCAGTACGGCCAGCCTCCTCCACCATCTTCAGCAGTCCCCAAGCACAGCAGAACACTAGCCGACTCCATAGCAGGACCACCAAAGCGCAGTAGCAACTTCTCCAGCACAGCAGCAACTTCACGGCTCCGTGGATTTGTTTCTCTCTCTCTCTCTTTTCCTTTCTTTCTTTCTTTTATTTACTTTTCTTTGAATCTTGGAATATTGAAGAAAGTTTAGTTTTTTTTTAATGTTATTGGAGTTTTCTTTCTTTTTGTTTAAGTTGAGTAATGTTGGGTATTTCATTATTGTTAAATTAATCTCTTTGTTTATCTAATTGATAGTTATTTTAATTTAGTATTCTTAATTAAATTCAGATATTTTTTTTTGTCGAAATTCGATTTAGTTAGGGTCTATGATTAGTAAAGGTTGTGTTTTTATTGTGTTCCGTCATTGTTTACGTTTTTTTAAATTTCCGTTGAATTCATGTTTGCATTTAAATTGTGAGTCTTGATTTGATCTCTTAATTGTGCTAAAGGTTCGATTTTTAGTAGGTTCGGTTTTTTTTTAGTATGTGTCTAGTTTAGTTTCCATTGTGTGTTTTTAATTCCATATTCTAGGTTACCATTTTTAATTAACGCGTGTCCTAGTGTTTCCTTAAGTAGACTAGGGTTTTCATTATTGTTATTTTAATTCCATGTTTAAAGTTTCCATTTTTAGTTAGTATGATCTAGTGTTTCCTTAAGTAGACTAGGGTTTTCATTATTGTTCTTTAATTCAGTGTGTGATAGTTTTAGGACTTTAATTTGTGTTTTCATTTAACTTTCCACAATCTTGAAAACCTGAATCTGAACTGAGTTCAGTACCTTTTTAATTTCGATTGGAAGAAAGTAAAATCTGAGATTAAAACGCATTCCCTGAGGAGACGATCTAGCCCTTGGGCTTAATATTACACGATAGAACTCCTATACTTGGGATAGCTTTCGAGCTGCTCATTTTTCGAGTGAGTCAATTTACATGTACATAAATTTAGTATGTTATATTATGTTATGTCAAATCATGTTTTATTCAAAAACTATACAGATAGTTTTATATGTTACAAATCAATACAGTTTATGTTTATGTCACGATAATACTCATGTTGCCACATATTGATGTTAGTTTATCTCCCTTATTGAGAGATATCTCACCCTAGCATTACAAACATTTCAGGAAATCTAGGTAGGAGGGCGGATAAAGCCCTGCAGCAGTAGAAGTTTACCGAGCTACCCTGTCAGAAGGGTAAGTAGTTGAGCTAAGGTCAGATGGGTTTTTGGATTGAGACCCTAGGATACTTTTGGACTTTTTGTGGATGATTGTATGTATATATATATATATGACAGACTCTTTAGAACTCTGGTATTGTGCTCGTTGTTGCATGGCATGTATGTGATTTATGTTTTCCACTTCTTAGGTATCAGAGATGTATGACAAGTATATCCTCGATAGCCATGGGACTAAGTTGATCATGACTATGATAGTTTAGCAAGATGTTAGAATTATTATAAATACTATTATGTGAAAAAAAATATGGTAAGATAAGCAGGTCGTTACAATCTTGTTGTAGCTATTGGTGAGTAGCTGGGATGTAAAAGCTTCTCTATTTTGAGGGAGGATTGTTTAGTGGATTTGGGGAATCCTTGAGTTGGTCTCAAGGCGTGGATGTAGGCTTGGTGCCAAACCACGTTAATGTCACTATGTTAAGCTTTTCTCACCCTTCCTCATTTACATCTCTTGCGTGCTATTATTTACTTGGAATATAAATTGTGATACAATACACTTGTATCTTGCCAAGATAATTTTGTGATTGTATAAAAAGTTATATATACACTAAAGATTTCTATTCACCCCCCCCTTTAGATGCATACTTGGGCCGACAAGTGGTATAAGAGCATCAGTCATTGTACATTCGAAGTAACATCCGGGAGAAAAGATCAAATGGCGGATATGTTTGCCCTAGGACAATCCGTTAACCATACACCCAAGTTCTACGAAATCAACTATCCAGCATGGAAAGACCAAATGTCAATCTTCATCCAAGCATATGACTACAAAATATGGAATGTAATCACCGAAGGTGATTACGTATTCAAGGATGACGAAGGTGAGATCATACCGATTGGGAAACTTCCAGAAGTTGATGCAAAGCTAGCACAACTAAACTTTAAAATGAAAAACTTTATTTATTGTGCTGTGAATGATGAAGAATACAATCGGATCTGCGGATGCAACACGGAAAAGGAAATGTGGGAGACCTCCAGGTAACATATAAAGGTACAACTCAAGTGAAAAAATCAAAAATTTATATGCTAGTTAAAGAATATGAAATATTTAAAATGGAAGAAGGTGATTCGATTACTTTCATGTTTACACATTTTACACATATAACGAATGGATCAAAAGCACTTGGTAGGGAATACTCTATGGAAGGTAATGTGCAAAAAGTTCTTTGTTCACTATCGGAATCGTGGCACGCGAAGTCTAGAGCAATTGAAGAAGCAAAGGACCTATCTAAGGTCACTTTCGATGAGCTCATTGGGTCTCTCATGACCTATGATATCAAGAAGAAGAACATTGCTGCAAAAGTTGAGGCACCGAAAAAGACACCCGGAATTTCCTTAAAAGTTGGAAAACAAAAGGAAATTGTGGAGGAAGAAGAAAATGATGATGCTGAAGTTTCTCTCTTCACAAGAAGATTCAGAAATTTCTTGCTAAACAAATGGGGTGGCAAGCAAAAGGAGAAAGGGAAATCAAGCATAAGGTGCTATAATTGTAAGAAGACCGGACATCAAATGATTGACTGCCCACTCTTAAAAAACAAAGGCAACGACCAGAAAGGAGACAAAAAGAAATATAAAGCTATGAATGCAACCGGATGGGACGAGTTGGACAGAACCTCAACCAATGAAGAAAATGAAGAAGAAATTGCAAACTTCTATTTTATGGTGGACGAACAAAATGAGGTAAATTCTGATGACGAATACTTTTCCTCATATGAAGAAATAGAAGAAAACTGTAGGAAACTTTATATTGAGTTGATTGCTATTAAAAATTAAAATAAGCTTTTAGAATAAACTCATGCAAAATCTAAGCAAAAGAAAATCTTTTCATGTGATACTTTAAAAGAGGAAAATGCCTCTCTCAAAACTGAAAATGAAAAGCTTGTCAAGAAGTCCAAAAGTGACAAGGAGATTTCTCAAAAAGAGGTTGGAAATTTGAGAAACCAAATTGTAGAAAAAAATTGAAGATCAAAACTATATCCTTCACAAATTTACAAGTGGAAGGGAAAATCTTGATAAGTTACTTGGAATCCAAAGATTTGGAATTTTCAAAGAAGGTTTAGGTTATGGGTTGTCGTCATCTGAATCAATCGGTTTTGAAAACTTTTATGCTAAGAGAAGCTCTTTTTCAAAGAAGAACCCAGCACCCAAACCAAACCCCTTACATGCTAATAAAGTTTTCTTGTATTGTGAAAGAAAGGGTCATGTAAGCTTTAGTTGCCCCTTTAGAGGAAATAGAGAAAAAGGGAAGAAGTATGAATGGGTGATTAAGAATACTAACCCTGTAGAACCCAAGGCAATATGGGTACCAAAACAAATTAATTAGTGTTGTGTGCAAGTATGCTTGAAGACAAACTCTACAAGGAATAATTGGTTCCTTGATAGCGGCTGCTCAAGACACATGATGGGAGACGCCAGCAAATTCATCTCACTCATCTACAAAAAAGAAGGATTAGTAACATTTGGAGACAATGCTAAGGGTAGAATCATTGGCAAAGGTAAAATAGGTAATTCTTCTTTATCTATTGAAAATGTTGCTCTTGTAGATACACTTAAGTATAACCTATTAAGTGTTAGTCAGTTGTGTGATAAGGGTCTGAACATTATATTTCAATCTACCGAATGCATGATAAGTGATTTGAATGGAAAAACTATACTTGTGGGTAAGCGTGAATCTAACATCTACAAAATTGAGTTTGATGATATTAAAACTTGTGATGTTAGATGTTTGGCTACAACAAATGAAAATAGTTGGTTATGGCATAGGAGGTTAGGTCATGCTAGCATGGACTTATTGCATAAGTTATCTTCTAAGGATCTAGTGAATAACTTTCCAAAAGACAATTATGTCAAAGACAAAGTATGTGATGCATGTAAATATGAAAAACAAGCTAAATCATCTTTCAAAACTAAGAAAATGATATCCACAACAAGACCATTAGAATTGATACATCTTGATCTATTTGGACCAAATGATATTGCAAGCATAAGTGGAAAATTGTATGCTTTTGTGATAGTTGATGACTTTTCTAGATTTTCATGGGTAATCTTTCTTGAAAATAAAAGTGATGCCTACAATGCCTTCATTCACTTTTATGGAAAAATTCAAAATGAAAAAGGATTGCCAATTGTTCACATTAGGAGTGATAGGGGAAGAGAATTTAGGAATAAAGAATTAGAAGACTTTTGTAATGAAAATGGCTACTCACACAACTTCTCCACACCTAAAACTCTGTTGGCCGTACATGGTTTTCAATCTTGTTTTGATGATAACAAATAAAGGATAATCTAATATGAGTTGGTTGAGTGGTGATGTTTCAGGATTGAGTATAAGATAAAGTTCAAAAGGAAAAGAATGGAAATTTCAAAGAATCACAAAGTCTTATTCACATGAAATAAAGATTCAAAAAGAGAGCTCCAAGAAACTTCAATATGAGCAAAATATGAGGACACTTAAAGCTGACTCAGAATTCAAGTTAGAAAGATCTTAAAGAGAAATACCATAGAAGGCTTGAAGAAAAGAGTTTTAAGCTTTAGGACCATGTTGTAAGTACTTCAGGTTTGAATATCTTTTGAAATATTTTTGAAGCTCTTTTAGGGTTAAATATTGACTTAGAGACCTTATTTCAAAACACAACAAAAGTTTTATTACAAATCAAAGTAAGAGAGCAAAAAGGAATTTTGAAAACAAAGCTAAAATTTCTGAAAGTGGTCTGCCCAGATGACTAAGGAGAATCCTCAGACGACTGAAGAATTTCTTCAGATGTCTGAAGATTTAATTCAGAAGACTGAAAATTTTATTTTTGAAACACAGAACAGGTAGAACACTTTCAGATGTCTAAATGATCAGTTCAGTTGTCTGAATAGGAACTTCAGAAGTTTGAACCTACGCTTTAGACTTCTGACCCTATTTCCAATTCAAATTTTTCAAAGCATTAAGGAACTTTGGACGACTGAACTCGATACCTCTGACATCTTAACACTGTTCACGATCAGAAATTTTAAACGTTTTAAATTTCAAATAAAGGTTTCTTGTGCCCTCAAATTAATGAAAACCTGGGAAATACTCCAAGTAAACTTGGGCATCACAAAAACACTTTTCTAAGCCTATAAATACATGGTTTTTCAAATCAAATTATACCAAGAAATTGAAAATCAATTCTCAAAACTGAAACTCTCATACTCTTAAAGCTCTCATGCTCTCATCTTTGCACTTCTGAATTGCTGAGATTTTCTAGAAGCAACTAATCAATCCTTTTCTGAATTGTTAATTCTCATCTAGAAGGAAAACTTGGTGAAATCTCTTGAGCTTCAATTGTATTTCCTATTGATATTTTGATTGAAGTATATAGTATTTGAAATTGTACTAATCCACCCTATCTAAGGGTAATTCTTTGTACACAGATTATTGATCTTGTTCTTGTAGATTTGACGAGTCAAGGATTATTTGGATCATTGCCCAAGCGTGGGGTATCGCTTGGAGAGGCATTGCTCTAGCCTAGTGAAGGAGTGTTTGAGCATGGGGTATTGCTTGTAAGGTTTTGTTCTGCCCAGAAAGGAACAGGTATAGTGGAATCCTTAGGTGGTTTGCCTAAGGCGAGGACGTAGGCTGGGGATAAGTCGAACATCGTAAAAATCCAGTGTCACTCTTTTTCCCTTACTCTCTTTATTTTCAGCATAGATTAACTGTGTGAATGATTTATATTTCTTAATCATAAAAACTACATGGATTGAATTTTAAATAAGCTGAAGTTTAATTTGTTTTTGGGATTGCGAAAATCGAAAGGGAGTACGTTGGTTGATCAATAATTTGCAGAAACCTTAAAGGAGTACGTTGATTGGTTAACAATCCAAAACCTATTAACGAAAGGTTTATTTGAAATCTAAATTTTGGAAAGAGTGTGGATGCTATTTTGATTATTATATTGAAAGATCAATTACATTAACCACAGGGCTTCAATCAAATAATAATATATATAAGGCTGCATACAACTCAATATCTTGAATTCTTAAAAAACTGTAAATTGCCAAAAGAAGTTGCATAGTATATCTTGATTTGAATATTGATTAGTTGATTAAGTTTTGTCATGTGATTGTGGATTGAATAAAAAGAATTAAGTTTTTTTGTGATTGTTAAATCAACAAAAAGGTCAAAAATTCATTGAAAGAATTAAAAGAGTTTAAGAATCTTAAAAAGAATTAAAAGAAAACTTTAAATAACCCAATTCATCCCCCTCTTGGGACTACACCTTAGTTTTCAAACTCCACAACAAAATGAAGTAGTTGAAAGAAAGAACTGAATGCTCCAAGAAATGGCTAGGATGATGCTTAATGAACATAAACTTCCAAAATATTTTTGGGCTGAAGTCGTTAGTACAACTTGCTATGTTAGTAATTGTGTCATTATCAGATCCAAAATAGGCAAAACCCCATATGAGATATGGAAGGGTAGAAAACCATACCTCTCACACTTTAAGGTCTTTAGATGTAAATGTTTTATTTTAAATGATAGAGACCACTTGACAAAATTTGACTCAAAATTCGATGAAGGAATTTTTTTGGGGTATGCAACGAATAGTAAAGCCTATAGAGTGTTCAATAAAAGAACTCAAACCGTTCAAGAGTCAACATATGTCGTTTTTTATGAATCTAACCCATATACACCCAAAGCTACTTTTGACATAGAAGAAGATGATCAAGTAACCTCTATTAGAATTGAAAAGGAACTTGAGCACTTAAGATAAATAATGAACAAGATGAAGGTTCCCAAGAAATCAAAACTGATCATCAAGAGCCACAATCTTAGGAAGAAGCAATAAAACCTGAAGAAGTAAAGTAGGACATTCCCAAAGCTTGGAAATTTGTTAGAAACCATCCAATGGATCTTATCATAGGAAATCCATCTAAAAGAGTCAATACTAGGTCACACCTAAGAAGTGGATGCAATCACATAACTTTCGTATCCCAAAATGAACCCAAGAATTTTGAGGAAGCCGAAAATGATGAAAATTGGATCATTACCATACAAGAGGAACTTGACCAATTTGAAAGAAACAAAGTATGAGAATTGGTTCCTAAGCCAAAGAACACATCAATAATAGGCACAAAATGGGTATTTAGAAATAAGAATGACGAAGATGGAAACAGAAATTAGGAATAGCTTCCCAAGAGGGGGGTGAATTGGTTTTAAAAAATTTATTTAGAATTAGTTCTTTTAAGTTTCAAAAATTAGAAACAATCACAATCAATCACAACAATATAAAACTCTCAATTTTAAGTAACAATATATATATATGAAAATTTGTTGTTCTCAATATAAGCCCTGTATCACAAGTATTCTTCTTCCCAATGTTCAGTTTTTAAATAAACTTTCAGATTAATAGGTCAAGGATAATCAATCAACGTAGTCCTTTCGATTTCCGCAATCAATGCTGATTTATCCAAAATGAATTACCTTTCGGTCTATTTAACAACCAAACATTCAGTATTAAAATTTAAAAAAAACCACGCAGATCATATCTTTGAAAAATAAAGAATAAAAAATAGAGTAAAGAAAGAAGAACACAAGGATTTTTACGAGGTTCAGCTTCAACACAGCCTACGTCCTCGCCCTTGGCTAAACCGCCAAAGGATTCATCATTACTGTTCCTTTATCAGCTGGGACAAAAAAAATTACAAGCACTCCTTGGGTAAGTCTAGAGGTCGCCTTCTCGAAACAATCTCCCCTTGTTTGGTCCAACGATTCAATACTCAAATCGTCAACAAGCCTTGTTACAATGATAGAGAAACAACATGTACAAAAACTTGCTCTTCAAAGAGCTGATTAGTACAAGTTTATAACACTAATGCACTTCAGTAAATTCAGAATATGAATTTTCAGAATGAAGCTCTTAGAATTTTATCACCGTGGATATATTTCAATGAAAGAATCAGCAGCTCAATGATCAAACACAGCAAGATCTTCTTAATTTCGAGCAAGGATGAGAACAATATGAGGCACTTTCAGAATTTCAGAGTGAGAGTGAGTTTGATAGCAGATTGTGAGCTCTTAATAATCTTGGTGTTTAATTCAATGAGTCTTGGGGGTATTTATAGATGTATAAAACCTCTTTGCTTGTTCCCCAAAGGATACTCAGACTTGTTTCCATAAAATAAACTTATTTGAGTTTCCAAATTTTTGAATTTCAAAAATTATATCCATTGGAAAATAGAAAATTGCAACGAGGCAGGCGACTGTGAAGTCCTGATAGTCGTCTATCCATTGATTATAACAATAAGATTCATAGGCAGAAAGGTGGCAGTCGTCTGTCCCTTGAGTAGCAGTTGTCTGTCCATGTGAAATTTTGAGCCTTTAAGTAACATATAAGGTGGACAGTCGTCTAATGAAACTTTCACAGACTTCTCACCTTTCACTGACAGTTGTCTGTGAGAGCCTTGATAGTCATCTGTCAAGCTTCTGTGTTTCAACTTTAAGTCTTTAATTTAGTTAGTCATCTGTCTATAACCAGACAGTCGTCTGTCAACTAAAAAAATTTCTTTCTTAGTCACTTTTTGATTTCTCTCTCATTTTTTCTTGGAATATAAATTTGTTTTAACTTTTAAAACATGTTCCAAGTTATTTTCTTATGGTCTCTAAGTCTCTTTGTTTAATGAGCTTCAAAATGAAACTTCATACTTGAATAAACTTAAAGTACTTACAAAGACTTGTCCTAATTTCTCAAAAATTCTCCTTTGTTCTGAACTTTCTTTGTTGCTAATCTCTGATCTCACAGAATATTCTAAACTTTGAGCTCTCATGTTGATCTTCTTTAATCATCATGCTCTTATGGTCTTCAGACTTTGATCCATGCTATCAGTTATTGATTCATGCTACATGAGTACCTTCAATATGAATTCCTGAGAAAACACAACACTCAACAAAAGCATGTTAAATCCTACTCGTTTGTTAGCATCAAAATGGAGTATCAAACCTAGCAAGGCCAACAAAAACATTGTGAGGAACAAACTAAGACTAGTTGCTCAAGGGTATAACTAACAAGAGGGTATTGACTATGATGAAACTTATGCCCCTGTAACAAGAATAGAAGCCATTCAAATGTTACTAGCCTTCGCGTGCTATAAAGACTTCAAATTATTTCAAATGGATGTAAAGAGTGTCTTTTTAATTGGATACATAAATGAGGAAGTCTATGTTAAACAACCCCTAGGTTTTGAGAGCCATACACACTCTGAATATGTATTTAAACTCTCAAAAGCTCTTTATGGACTTAAGCAAGCACCAAAAGCATGGTATGAACGACTAAGTAAGTTTCTCTTGGAAAATGGCTTCTCAAGAGGACAATTTGATACTACCTTGTTCTTGAAATATAAGGAAAATGATATGCTAGTTATACAAATTTACTTAGATGATATCATTTTTGGTGCTACGAATGAAAACATGTGTAAAGAATTTGCCCAAACTATGCAAGGAACATTTGAGATGAGTATGATGGGCAAATTAACCTTCTTCCTTGGGTTGCAAATAAAACAAATGAAGAATGGAATTTTCATTAATCAAGGTAAATACGTTAAGGTCATACTTAAGAAATTTGGGCTTGAAATGGGAAAATCGGAAGCAATCCCTATGTGCATAACAACAAAAATTGATAGTGATGAAAAAGGGAAAATTTTTGACCAAAAACTATATAGAGGGATGATTGGTAGTCTGTTGTACCTCACTTCTAACAGACCTGAAATTATGTTCAACGTTTGCTTATGTGCTAGATTCCAATTATGTCCCAAAGGGTCACATCTCAATGCTATCAAGAGAATTTTTAGGTACCTAGTAGGAACACATGACTTACGACTTTTTTACCCTAAGAATGCTCTTTTTGACCTCACCTGCTTTTCAGATGCTGACTATGGGGGATGCAAAACTAATAGGAAAAACATTAGTGGTATGTTTCACTTTCTAGGACACTCACTTGTCTCATGGTTTTGCAAGAAGCAAACTTCAGTTGCTCTTTCAACCACTGAGGCTGAATATATAGCAGTAGGTAGTTGTTGTGCTCAAGCTTTATATATGAAGCAACAACTCGAGGATTTTGGAATTTTGATTAAGGGTACACCAATTTAGTGTGACAACACTAGTTCCATCAATATTTTGAAAAACCCATGCCTGCACTCTAGGACAAGACACATTGAGATCCGGCACCCTTTTATTCAAGATCACGTGCAAAAATGTGGACGTTGAATTAGTATACATGAATACTGAAAATCAATTAGCCAATATTTTGACAAAACCTATAAATGAAGAAAGATTTAATAAAATCAGGCATGAATTAGGCATGTGCACTCCCAAGGATCTATCTTAACTATGCCATGAATATGGTCCCAGATTCACAAGAAAAAAGGGTCTCTCCAAGAGATAATCTCCCATATGAAAGAAACTTTAACATTGATTTCAAAAAAAGGGGTTGGGGGGGGGGGTCCTAATAAAGGAGTAGAAAAGAGCAAACTTGCTCTTTGTTTTGGAAAGGATGAGTGAAAATTTCTCTAAAGAAAATGAAGTTGCTTTTCAATGGCTCAAAACTCCCAAAATCATAACGCAACAGTTTTTAACTGCAATCATTGACGAACACAAGGGATTCGTTGACAATAGGTAAAGAGCACCTTGTCGACGATATCACATTGATTTGGGAATTAAACATCCCAAAGACGGAATTTAGTACACAGTATGATCACTACAAGTTCCTTGTATTACCATTTGGGGTTACCAATGCACCTTGAATTTTCATGGATATGATGAATCAAGTTATTCAATAATACTGAGGTAAATTTATTATAGTTTTTATAGATGATTTTTTATATATTTAAAGACTCAAGAAGAGCATGAACAACATTGGTGATTAACTTTACAAACATTATGGGAGCATCAGTTATATGCTAATCGGGAGATGTGAATTCTAGACAACTAGTGTGAAATTTTTGGGACATGTCATAATCATAGATTGATTATCTATCGAATCTTCTAAGGTTGATGTGGTATTGAGTTGGGAAACTCCTAAAAATGTGGCTTAAATTCATAGGTTATTGGGTTTGGAAGGGTATTATCGCAGGTTTGTGCGGAATTTTTCTAGAATGTCCGTGCCACTAATTAAGTTGACAAGGAAAGGAAAGAAATTTGTGTGGAGTGAAGAATGAGAATAAGAGTTTTAGTAATTAAAACATCAATTAACGATAGTTCTAATAGTAACTCTTCTAACTAATGAGGATCGTTATGTTGTATTTATAGATGCTTCCTTGAATGGATTAGGATGTATATTGATGCAAAAGGAAAAGGTGGTTGCTTATGGATTATGACACATAAAGTCTCACAAACGCAATTATTAGACCCATGACTTGGAATTAGCTACTATTATGTTTGCATTAAAATTATACCATTCATACTTATATGGAAACAAATTTGAACTGTAATCAGACAATAAAAACCTTAAATACCTCTTTATTCAGAAAAAATTTTTATTTTGGAATTGGAGGATGATAAGGGGAGTGGTCACTGCGGATCATAACTATAACAACCTGAAAATTATGCTATATTTTTTTCCTACATATTAAAATTCGATACCAAAAAATATCAACAAAGTCAACCCAAACCCAAAGTGGGCCACCAAGGATATACCTGTCCATAAGTACATACTATTTATGCAACAAAAAACATAATATACCTAAACCTTATATACAATACCGGAGTTCTACTATCTCTATAATTATACATGTACATCCTAGGGATTACACAAAACATGTCCCCCAGCTCAAGCACTTACCCTGAAACTAGGACAGTACCACAACCTTCTTTTCCTCGGAGCTCGCTCTACTCGTCTGTCTGGATTTCGTGAAATGTTTAAATTTTGGGGTGAGACACCTCTCAATAAGTGAGAATAGATTATTGATAGTGTGTGGCAATATGAGTTTTAGTGTTTCAAATATGCAACCATAATTTACATTTCCTTTCACTATAAAATCATGTAAAACTGTATACACGTATATACGAGTATAACTCAAAATACATACTTTCTTTTCACATTATACTCTGTATAAGATAATATCTCTATACCAAGTAAATACGCATATATGAATAAAAGAACTGCCCTGGATGGATAAATAATAATGTCATGTATTAACCCCATATGATCTGGGTTGTGTGGCCCATAGGCTAGACCTAACCATGGTTGGCCTAACCAGATTAAGTCAATTGTATCTGTATCTATATCTGTATCTGTAACTATGAGTACTATTTGCCTACCCAACTGGTCCAGACTTCAGGGGGTAACTCTACATTTCAATGGCATAATTGATTGTATACCACCAGCACTCTATCTGAGAAGTGTTGCTGCATTGGTATCTATGAAGCTACGGTATCGTGCTTAGCTATGGTCCATCAGGGTTCTTAAACCATATAAAGCGATTTCTAAAACAATATAATATCATAATTTCATTTCACAAATCAGTATAAATTGTCATACTATAAATTTGTATAAAATAACTGAAATACTGTAACTTTGTATAAAATACCATCATACTATAGTTCGATATAAAACGCTATCATTCTATGATTTTGTATCAAATCCTTTTCTACCGTTCTACCCTTACTTCCCCTCAATAACTTAAAATTGTCAATGGTTTTCTGAGTTCCACCAAAACCATTGATGGTTTGGCCTGTGCCAAACCAAATTTCCTATTTTCTTTATTATTTCATTAATTGCTATTTTCCGGGTCTTTACATCCTCCCCCCCCCCCCTTAAAAAAAAACTTTTTTCCTCGAAATTTGTTATCTAGTACTTTTGTCTTCATTTAAAAGACCATCAAAATTTTATTAATCACCCTCACTTATGGTGGAGGAATACCAAGGTGACATAAACGACTCTAGGAGATTACAATAACCAAATCAAAACTCTCCCAAAACCCATTCAAACATAAAAACCATTATATGTAAATCTACTATTAAATACATCTGAACTTACACATAGCATACTTACATAACCCTGAATTCTTACTTGGACTATTATATTATCTATCTAACTGTGAGTCTTGCTGAACAAATGTGGGTACCTCCAGCGCATTTCCTCTTCTAGTTCCTATGAGGCTTCCTTGACTGCGTGATTACGCCAGAGTACTTTTACCAGTGGAATTTTCTTCATTTGCAATTCCTATTCTTTATGATCTAAGATATGAACTGGAACTTCATCATAGGATAAGGTATCACCAAGCTCTAGTGCCTTATAACTTATTACGTGTGACGGATTTGAGACGTATTTCTTCAACATAGACACATGAAATACGTCGTGAATTCTGGATAACGTTGGGGGTAATGCTATCCTGTAGGCAATTGTCTGCTATATTTTTTTTCCACATATTAAACTCTGATATCACAAAAAATCAACAAAGTCAACCCAGACCCAAAGAGGGGTACCAAGGAAATACCTGTCCATAAGTACATACTATTTATATAACAGAAAACATAAATACCTTAACCTTATATACAATACCAGAGTTCTACTATCTCTATAATTATACTTGTACATCCTAGGGATTACACAAAACATATCCCCTAGCTCAAAAACTTACCTTGAAACTAGGATAGTACCACAATCTCCTTTACCTTGGAGCTCGCTCCACTCGTCTATCTGGATTTCGTGAAATGTTTGAATTCTGGGGTGAGACACCTCTTAGTAAGTGAGAATAGATTATTGACAATGTGTGGTAATATGAGTTTTAGTGTTTCAAATATGCAACCATAATTTACCTTTCCTTTCACTGTGAAATCATGTAAAACTATATACACTTATATATAAGTATATCTCAAAATACATACTTTCCTTTCATGTCATAATCTGTATAAGGTAATATCTCTGTACAAGTAAATACGCATATATGCATAGAATAATTGCCTTGGATGGATAAACAATATTGTCATGTGTTAACCCGCATGATCTGGGTTGTGCGGCCGTAGGTAGGACCTAGTTATGGTTGGCCTAATGAGACTAAGTCAACTATATTTGTATCTATATTTATATCTGTAACTATGAGTACGATTTGCCTACCCAACTAGTCTGGACTCCAGGGGGTAACTCTACACTTCAATGGCACAATTGACAGTATACCACCAACAATCTATTTGAGAAGTGTGGTTGCACATGTATTTGTGAAGCTACGGTACCGTGCTTAACTATGGTCCATCAGGGTTCTTAAACCATATAATGTGATTTCTAAAACAATATAATATCATGATTTCATTTCACAAATCAGTATAAACTGTCATACTATATATCTGTATAAAATAACTGAAATATTGTAACTTTGTTAAAATACCATCATACTATAGTTCCATATAGAACACTATCATTCTATGATTATAAATCAAATGTTGTACTGTAGTTCTATATAGAACGCTATCATTCTGTAATTCTATATCAAATGTTGTACTATAATTCTATATAGCATGTTGTAACTCTTTATAAAATCTAGACTGTAGTCTTATAGAGGACGCTGTAATACTGTATAAAATCTGTATAAAACTCTGTCATACTGTAGTTTTGTATAAAACACTATTTTACTATAATACTGTAGAAAACCATGCTTTTGTCTATAGATGTTTTACCATAAAAACTGAAAACTTTAATCATACATAACTTTCAAACTCATGCCACACAGACTAAGTGATAACTTATACTATAATATTCTGCTGAAAATATTTGTATAATTATCTCTAGGGTTTTACTCAACTCAATAATCCAATTTCCTCAAACATGCATATATCATTTCAAGTTTCCCATTCTCACAAATCCATATACTCAAGAAAACATATATATATTACTCAGAAATCACATATTATAATTTAATCAGTAAAATTTTTGAAAATGCCTAACATAATTTATTCCCCTTACCTATTTCCTAGAAATGTGCCTGGAGGGATCCCAAAACTGTGCCTGCGGCGCTTGTACAAATCCTATATCCATATACCCTAACTCAATCAGCTCAACCCCAAAATATATACCATTTAAATAATCCTAAGCTCATACTCTTCCAATGACTAATTAAACTTGAAAAAAATATCTTCTTTACCCCAGTTTTGGATTGGTGCCTTGAAAGCCTAAACAGAAAAACCGCTCCGGTTAAACTACGGAGAATCATCGCCGAGATCCTAAAATGATGTTTATCAGTTGATTCGAGTTTGATTTGGGAGAAAATTCAAAGAGAGAGATATAGTGATGGCCGCAGCTAGAGAAAGAGAAAGGAGAGGGTTTTTAATTTCTTCTAAAAAAATTACTTGAATGCTTTATATAGGCCACAGACTCGGAGCAAAACCGTCGATGGTTTGCCTTGAAATCATTGATGGTTTGCCCCGAAACCGTCGATGGTTTGGTTTTTAACCAAACCCTTTTTCTTTGCCCTGAAATCATCGATGGTTTGCCCTGAAACCGTCAATAGTTTGGTTTTTAACCAAACCCTTTTTCTATCATTTTACCCTTACCTCGCCTCAGTAACTCAAAACCATCGACAGTTTTCTTAGCTCCACCAATACCGTTGATGGTTTGGCTTGTGCCAAACCAAATTTTATCTTTTATTTATTATTTCATTAATTACTATTTTTGGGTCTCTACAATAACCATATTGCAACTTGATTAATGGATTTTGTAGGTACCACTTTTTAAAGAAGGATCCAGAATATAATATCGGTTGACAGGGAAAAAGTTTATGTCGGTGTTAGATCTTTGGGAACTGAAAATGATAATTAAAGTTGTTTAGTGTTGGTGTTAAACCAAGGATTATTAGGAGAAGAGATGTAACCTATCGGTTCGTGTTAGTTATCAATTTTAATAGGATTGTTCATAAGATAACTTTTAATCGTTGGGTTCACGATAGTTTTCATTTGGAGTTGATTAGCAAATTTTGAGGACGAAATTTTTATGAGGGGAGAATGTAACACCCTAGAAAATAATATGCATATAAGTGTATATAAACATAATTAGTATACGTGAATGTCGAAAATTAACTAGACAATGTTTAAAATTAATTCCCTTTAATGAGAAACATTATGCATATTGTAGGAAATGAAGACAGTAAGATGTAGTAATCCTAAAATAATAATAATAATAATAATAATAATAATAATAATAATAATAATAAAATATATAAATAAATAAATTAATTAATAATTATTAGTAATATAATATAATATTTTATATATATATATATATAGGGTCCGGATGCTTAAAGAAGCATCTAGATTCAATTTGCAATTGGAGATTCCCCCCCTCCCCAAAATTTCTCACGCCCTCTCTTTTATTAAGCTCTCTCTCTCTCTCTCTCTCTCTCTCTCTCCCTCTCTCTCTCTCTCTCTCCTCTCTCTCTCTCTCTCTCTCTCTCTTTCAATTTCTTAGCATTTATATGCTGGATTGAAAAATGAACATCATATTTGGGTCATAACTTCGCTCCTAAACACTTTAACAGGAGTGGATTCGTCGTTTGGACGTCGTAGGCACCACTCCAGGGATGAGGTAAAGGGAATAGATTATGTCAGGTTTATTTTTTTTAAATATCCTCGATAAAATTTGAGTACGTGAATTTAATTAGATTTGTGATATTTAAAATATGCCCGATTTAAATGGTGTGTGAAATTAACTATATTTATGTTTAGATTTTATTTTAAAAAAATGCCTGAGTTAAATTAAATTGTAAGGATTTGATTATATCATATTTTTGGTAATATTTTAGAATAATATGTATGTTTTTCTGAGTATTGAGGCATATGCAAATAGAAATTTTGAATTTATTATATGTATGTTTTGAGTAAATATGGGTATTTGAGTTAAGTAAAACCCTAGAGATGATTATATCATTATTTTTCAGCAGGAAAATATAATTATCCTAGGTAGATTATTAGATGATTATACTATTATTTTTCAGCAGAGGAATTTTGTAATAACCCAAGTAATTAATTAGGACCTCGTCGACGAACACAAGGAGTTCGTCGACGAGAAGATACCGAGAGGGGGTTTTGGCAGTCTGAAATTCGTCGATGAGGGGTTTATGTTCATCGACGAACTTTCTTCAGGGACTTGTTGACGAGATGATGTGTCTCGTCGACGAATCCGAGGCTATAAATAGCTAAAACCTAAGGCCACTACGACGCTCTTAGGAAAGTTCTCTGCAAGTCCACCAGAGTGAATCGTTGGTGGGAGTGATTTGAACTCCATCCCAATTTCAAGGTAAGACATTTTATTCAATATTTGTTTTTCCCATAGTTATATAAAATGTTGTACATGGACAAATAATAATATTTTATTCTGGGAGATATTATTTTCAGGGTGTTGAATAGGGGACTCTACGGGTATAGGACTAGATATAGAAAGGGGACTTTTCATAAATTAAGTAAGGGAAATATGCTATGCTAGGAGTTTTAACAATGTTATCAAAGATTTTATGTATTTATATATATGCAAGTTTATTATGCAGTTTTTACAGAATAAGAGTTTTTTAATGTTTGTATGGCCTGAGTAGATATTTACTTGATATAGAATTTATACAACTTTTTCCAGCATATTATGTTATACAGTATATACAGATATAGATAGAAATAAACAAATATTTATCAAACAAGTATTACAAATTTATTTTAGAATAGTATATTTCAATATTTATAGAATGCCATGTTTCCTAATATCATAACACTCAGATTATACAGACAGATTATACAGATAGATTATATAGACAGATTATACAATTATAGCATCTAGATGCTACAGTTATATTATTTAGATTTTACAGTATTTCCAATATAGAATTATAGTGTTATGGTTATTTTGGAAACATGATGAAAACAGTACAAAGAGTATAGTAATCTATGTACACAGTATCAGATCCCTGTGGAAATATTACAGACAGATACAGATACAGATAATAGAGCATGGTATCGTTGCTATTTATAGAACAGAGTGCAACCACATATCTCAGATAGTGTGTGGGTACCGTCAACCGCACTTAGAGTGGATGCAGCTCCCCAGTTTGCTAGGTTGAGGGGGCACAGTTTGGCGAGGAAGCAGACCAGTTCCGTGCCTAGGAGAGGATGCAGTTTGGTTGGACTGAGGAAGGGTAGAGTACAATGACTTACCTGGTGGGCCAATCAGAGTTAAGTTCCACCTGCAGGCTGCACAACCCTGTCATAAGGGGTCAAATCAGGATATACAGAGTCCCAGGGAAAAGCACAGTTATGTATATACAAAATCATACTTTATTTACAATATTTGATAAATATAGTATGATTTTAGCAGTATGAAAAGTATAAAATTAAGATGATATGGATTATATTTTAAACCACGATGAATGTAAGGTATACTTTTAATAATTTACCAGCTTATACAATTTCAGATGTTATTATATTAGCTATACAACTTGGTCGTCACACGCTAGTAATAGTATATTTCCACTTACTGAGCGTTGTCTCACCCCGTTACTTTAACATTTTTCAGGTGAACCAGTTAGGCGAGTAGATCAGGCTCACGGATAGAGTTACCCTTAGTTGCCCTACATTGAGGGTAAGTGTGAACAGAGGAATTGAGTTTTTTGGGAAGATAGTATTGTTATATGTGACTATGGTATGGTAGATATTGAATTCTGGTATTGTATGTATATATATATATCTATGGATGTTTGACTTATGTTTCCGCTGCATAGGCGTGTCTATTATGTATAGGAATACCTTAGTACCCATTTGAGGTCTGAGATGCTATAGCTGGAGTATCAGAATAGTTATGTGTTTTATTTAATTAAAAAAATGGTGTAATTTTTGGGTCGTTATAGTTTGATATCAGAGCTTAGGTTGCCAGGTTCTGTAGACTCTTGAGTGCAGCAAAAAACAATACCAGAATTTAGAAATGAAATTTTAAGATTAGTGGCACAAAGAATCAGTGAAAGTGATGTTGGGAAAATTAGGATGAGAATTTGGGGTTTTGTTTTGCAGTTTGGAGGTAGAATTTCAGGGTGGTTTCTGTGATTTTCTTGAGGTGACGATTTCAGGAAAACCATAATAAACTATTGATGATTTCTATTTTCATGCAATAGGTGTAGTGATCCTAAAAATTTAAAAAATTAAATTAAATTAACTAAATATTAATTATTATTAATTAAATAATATAATATTATAATAACATATAGGATATGTATAAGTCAAACAATCCTAAGATTGAAATCTCAAGATTGCAGAAAGAACAGGCACGCAACTTCCCTTCTTCTCCTTGGCTTCTCTCTCCCACTCTCCTCCATCTCGTCTTCGTTATTCGATCGATTAAAAATCCAAAAATACCGTTGGCCTCTACTCGCCGCCACCAAAATTTCTACTGGAGTGGATCTGTCATGGGAGTGGCGTAGGCATGTCTCCTGGGGTAAGGTCAAATCTCAAACTTACCTCCGTTTCTCTTAAACTATAAGCCCCATTAACGAAGGGAAATTTATAGGAGACTCGTGGGGAGATTCTCTACAATCTAGCTGAAGCGAGTTTTCGAATTGGAGTTTCGGGGTACCAATCTTGAATCAGGGGTAAGTTTGATAATTTAGGCTTTTATTAGGTTATTTAGGGTATTCAGAACCTAGGGTAATTTTATGGAAATTTATTGTAGGGATTGTGACGAATAATATGGTGAAATTTGAATTTTAGGGCTCAGGGGTTTTTTGAACACCTGGGGCGCAGGTCGAGGTGTTATCGGGCTTTTTCAGGAATCAGGTAAGGGGATTAAGTTAAGTTAGTAATTTTATGAAAGTTGAATCAATTTAATTGTTATGTTTATATAAATATATTTATTTATTTATTTATTCATTTGGGAATTTAAAGGCTATTTTGAAAACCAGCCGTTTGAAATGGATTTCACAAACCTAGGATATATGGTATGGTATTTTTGAATAAAATGAACGGTGGAAAGCTTGTTTTGTTTATATGGATATGTTAAAATGTGGAAAATCATGTGGCAGATGATTTAATTTGTATGGATTATTGTATATCTGGATTTGGGCTTTTGAAATACTGAATTGTCTGTGAAATACTGAATTGTTTGAGAAATACTGGAAATGGTTGTGAAAATACTGGATCTATTTATGAATACACGAGTTTGAACTGACAACCAATGTCCGGGTATTGTTTGATTGGCCAAGGGCCAGGATTAATATTTGACGGCTAAGGGCCGAGTTTTAATTGATGGTTATATGCTGGATTGTATTCTATGAGCGAGGGCTAGGTTTTTGGAATAACAAGAAATATATGTGAATTGATATTTTAAATGGTGATTTCTATTATCTAAATTGTAGGATATGCTTTAGGAGCCCTGGGGACCAGTGTATTATGAGCATGGTATCGTTGCTAGTTAGACCATGTGCACCCACATTGTCTGGATAGAAGTGTAGGGGGTTCAGTCGACTACCTGCGTGAGGTTGAAGTAAGGGCGTCAAACTTGCAGCTTTGTTGTGGATGCCTACAGATATGTTTGCAGAGGATATTATTTTTGACTTTGTTTGGGTTGATCACCCAAGCTTAGTCCAGCGTTCGGGCTGCACAACCCATGCCATGGGGAAAGTAAATGGCGTGTTTGTCACAGGGTGTGTCTTATATGTATATCTGTTAATTTATGTGAATACGAATAATTAATAAGATAATTTTGAGGGCTTGCTGAGAAAGGCGAGTGCCCTAATAGCAGTAATGGTATTAGAGCAGAGGGAAACTACTTGTATGAGTGGGTAATCTTCCCTATCCTCGGCTAATTGTGTGTGTGAGTATAAATTAAGAATGTTTTCATAAATGTGTTTATCTATTTAGTGAACTGGTTATTTTCTGTACACAATATGTATGTTGGCCACACACTGACATTAACTTAGTCTTTCCCTAATTGAGCTGTGTCTCACCTCTACTTTACAAACTATCTTTTTCAAGAAATCCTAGAGATCGGGTCTAGCAGTCTAGAGGAGTCGGGCTAGTGGTGTAAATTTTATGTAGGTAGTGTGTAGATAGAGATTTTATTTTTGTTTAGTTTATAGGATGTAATTATGTGAAAATGGATATATTTGTGTATAAAGATAGTTAGAACTCTGGTAATGGAATTTGAGGATTTTATATTTTATTTTCGTTGCGTATGTGTATTTTATATTTGATGAATAAGGTATCAGGTACCCTGACGTCACTAAAGTAGCACTCTAGGCCCACGTGGCAGGTCGGGGTCGTTACAATAGGGCTCTACCTTAAATTAGTAATGAGGGGGTAGGAGTATTTTAGCCAGTATAGTATGGTAGGATATAGATACTCAAATAATTTAATAATATTGCAGGATACACTGTTAGCTTTGGTGCAATCCCAAAAGGGGGGTGAATTGGTGTTTTAAAATTTATTGCCTTAGGTCAAACCACTAACAACAGTATTACACAAGTTTAAGGTCAATCTAGTGCATGTAAAATAAATCAATGTAAATATACAATGGAATTTTAAACTGCAATAAATGTTTAACTAGGCACGAACAATAATGTAATAAAAGAGACGACACCTAGAAATGTTATCGAGGTTCGGCCAAATTGCCTACGTCCCCACCTCTAACTCACAAGCCAGAGGATTCCACTAATAGCTCACTTAAGGGTGGAGTGGCACCTTTTACAACTAGGTCAAATTAACACAGGACTGACCTCAACCTTACCCAGGTCAATTAGTGGGGCTGACCTCAACCTACACGCCTTAACAGGATGACGCACCTAGCTTTCCTAACCGGGTCTAAGCCAATCTGGGACTATTCCAGGGCTAGTCTCCCTCTTCAGGCCCATGCCTGGAAATACAACAAATGTGTATAAAATTTGTATACGGAAATACGCTTCTAGAAAAGTAAATGTGTGCACCAATACAGCTCAATCAATAAAGCAAGCACGAATGATATGTAGATATGCTTAGTGCTCTAATGTGCGCTAAACACTCAATCAAGTATGATAATCAATCAAGATCTAGAGTGTGTATCTAAGCAAGATTTGAAACACAATATTCAAATATCACAAAATCAGATCAGGGTTTCAAATATGCTAAGCAAGATAGATCAAACAAACTCAATACAATATTTCAATGTCTAAAGCAGAATGGAGTTATTTGAAAGACTAGGTTTTCGTAAAAAGATTTTTGCACACAAAATCTAGGTTTAGGTATCTTGCAACAACAATGCAAGAACCACAACCCTCAAGGTCTTCCCACACAAGATTTATCAAATGAAATCTGTGGAAGAACTTTAGGCTATACTCTCAAATAAAATCAATCAAATTTTATACCAAAAAAGAGTATGAGCTAGAGAGATTACGCACTATAGCCTTATAGAAATACTCACAATGCTTAGAGAAATCAAGATTGAAGAGTATGTGAGTGTTTACAAGAAGTATTTGGCTAATATAGGATTTTGAGAGTTGAGAGAGTTTTGCCCTAATCAAGTTTTGCTAATCCTCTCTAATAATGATAAATGAATGGGTATATATAGGCAAGGAGGTATTTTTGACCGTTGGGGACCTATTGGGCATTATTAAGAAAGTTTTAAATCATTTTAAAATAATTAACCCTGTTTAAAATATGTTTAACTGCGGTAAAAATCCAGGCAACCCGAGAGGTCCGGTCGACCAGAAAGGTTTCGGTCGACCAAGTTTCAAATGATCCGGTCAACCAGGGGAATATTGAACTGAGATCTTGGTCGACCAGGAGAGGGCGATTTCCCAATTTTCTGAGTTTCGATCGACCAGGGCATTTTGAACTACCTGGTTCAGTCGACCAGACCGCTGGGAATTCTCCCGAGGACCCTTCGGTCGACCAGGTAGTTGGAAAACAAATGTTCTCGGTCGACCAGATGGTCAACTATTGACCCAGGAGGGTTTCGGTCGATCAGGGCTTTTTGAACTACCAGTTTCGATCGACCAGTTGGTTAAAATTTTGACCCCAGGGAGTTTTGGTCCACCAGGACCTTTTAAACTACCTTTTCTGGTCGATTAGGTGGTCAAACTTTAACCCAGTGTGTCTCGGTCGACCAGGCCAAAATGAACTGGCTTGGCTGGTCGACCGAAAGTGCATCGTGTGAGCATTTCGGTCCCGTATTGAAGCAAACAAGCCCTATTCAAGTGCCTAAAAAATATATGTGAAAGTGTGAGTGTCCTGGGGCACTTGGGGTCCAATTTGAAGACACCAAAAAAGTCCGGTGTCAGTCGACCGAACCCTAAGGTCATTTTATGGTCCGTGTAGGTACCTAATGTCCAACTAAGGTCGATTTGAGCATACCTACCTATCATGCATGATGCAAATTATTACAAGCCATATGAGTGTACAGTCCATAATAAAATTACATCCCAGAATGAAGAAACTAAATAATAAATACAAATGCATCACAAGATTCTTCATTCATCGGCACGAACACCGCACGCCATCATGATAAGTCTTTTAGTCCTGAAGCGTGCACAAGGTGATCCTATATGCAGTTCTTAGTACAACCATTAGTACCAAGAGTATTTTTCATTATCAAAACAGGGTGTGACCAATCAGGTCAACATACACCTAGGAGGTAATAGCGCTTACGCTAGTGGTGATGACGGAGCTGGTCCTTCTGGTGCAGCCAGCGGGGATTCAGATGTTGTGCTATGCAATGTGGCTCAGCAAGTTATGGCTAAAATAGCTTGGAGCTCTAGGGAGCAGGGAGGTCCATCTCTAGCTCAGGGGTGTACGATAGAAAAATTCATAAACATGAACCCACCAGCATTTTCAGGAGCGGCGGATCCTACAGTTGCAAAGAATTGGGTGTAGGAGGTAGAGAAGATTCTGACAGTACTTCACTGCATCAATGAGCAGAGGGTCCTATATTCTTCGTATAGGCTGACAGGGGAGGCTGAGAAATGGTGGACGACCATTGAACTGTTGGAGGAATAGAGAACGATTTCGGTGCCGATGACTTGGGCTCGATTCAAGGACGTATTCTTTGATAGATATTATCCTACCTTAGTTAGAGAGGCTCGGTTACAGGAGTTTCTGAGCTTGTCCCAGGGATCGTTGACAGTCCAGCAGTACGCGGTGAAATTTATTGAGCTATCGCATTTCTGCCCTTACATTGTTCCAAATGAAATTAAGAAGGCTAAAATGTTCGAGAGAAATTTGAGGCGTGATATTTACGGATAGGTAGCAGTACTGAAGATACAAAACTTTTCAGAGTTGGTTGACAATGCCATAATAGCGTAGGAGAGTTTGCCGAGAGAGATTGAGATACAGAGCCAGAAGAAGAGGTACGCACCCTTGAGTTTTCAGGTGGGTTCCAATCGAGGTCCTTAGAGAGGAGGTAGATCCGGTGGGGGTCAAAGGTAGATGGTAGAGCATGGTGGATTTCAGGGTGGACAGCCTCCTACCACTTGCCCAGATGTGGACGAAGACATCCAAGTGAGTGCCGGCTAGGGGAAAATGTTTATTATCGCTGCGGGAGACCAGACCATATGGCTCGATCATGCTAGATGCCATCAGTTTATGCACTAGCTCCTAGAGCATTTCGGGGTGGATACTAGACGCCTCACGGAGGTCAGCAGAGGAACACTGCGCCAGCGAGGGTCTATACGTTGACACTGGGTGAAGCTGAGACAATTGGAGATGTAGTCATAGGTACCCTTATTGATTTACCATATAAAGTTATTGTTTTTTTTTTTTTTTTTACAAAGGTGCCACCCATTCCTTTATATCAGTGGGGTATGTTAGAGTAACTGGGGTGAAGACACAATTATTAGATGTAGAGTTGTCTGTGGGTACAATGACTGGATCTATGGTAAGATGTAGGAAGGTGCTTCGGAATTTTCCAGTTAGTATTCAAAAGAGAGTACTACCAACTGATCTTGTGATCCTAGATATGCAACGGTTTGATGTGATACTGGGTATGGATTGGCTAGAAACTCATCATGCCAGCATAGATTGCCATAAAAAAGAAATGATTTTCAGACCCCCGAGTGAGCAAAAATATAGATTTGTGGGTTCACACATACATTCCTCACCACAGTTTGTGTCTGCTATTCAGGCGAGGAGACTGCTAAGAGGTGGTTGTCAGGGGTATGTTGCATATATAAAAGAATTGTCAAAAGTAGAACTAAAACAAGCTAATATACTGGTAGTGAAAGAATGTCTAGATGTTTTTCTGGAGGAATTGCCTGGCTTACCACCAAACCAAGAGATTGAGTTTATTGTAGATCCGTTGTTGGGGTCAACATCGGTATTTAAAGCATCGTACTACATGGCCCCAGTTAAATTGAAAGAATTGAAAGATCAGTTACAGGAATTGCTGGACAAGGGATTTATTAGGCCTAGTGTGTCACCCTAAGGTGCACTAGTTTTATTCGTGAAAAAGAAAGATGAGACCATGAGGTTATGTATCGATTATAGAAAGATAAACAAACTGACAGTCAAGAATAAATATCCTCTCCCTAGGATCGATGATTTGTTTGATCAGCTCCAAGGGACCTAGGTTTATTCTAAAATTGACTTGCGGTCGGGTTATCATTAGGTAAAAGTTCGAACAGAAGATATTGTGAAAATTGTGTTCTGAACCAAATATGGGCATTATGAGTTTTTGGTAATGTCATTTGGGTTAACTAACACACCAACAGTATTTATGGATTTAATGAATCGGGTGTTCCATCAGTATTTAGACCAGTTTGTGGTGGTATTCATTGATGATTTACTGGTCTACTCGAGAAATCTTGAGAAGCACGAGCATTATTTGAGGTTAGTGTTGCAGATATTGAGGGAAATAAAACTATACGTAAAATTCAAGAAATGTGAGTTCTCGTTAAGACAGGTCTCTTTTCTCGGCCATATAATTTCTGAGGTGGGTGTATCGGTTGATCCGAGTAAAATAGAGGTAGTGGTGAGTTGGGAAAGGCCAAGAAATGTCCAATAGGTCAGAAGTTTTATGGGGTTGGCAGGCTACTACCAACACTTTGTAGATGGTTTCTCCAGGTTATCGGGTCCATTAACACAGCTTACGAGGAAAAAATTGAAGTTTGATTGGACCGATGATTGTGAGTAGAGTTTTCAGGAGTTAAAGCGGCGGTTGGTTTCAGCTTCGATACTAGCTATTCTAATAGGGGAGGACAGGTTTGTGTTATATAGTGATGCGTCATTGAAGGGTCTTGGATGTGTGTTTATTGTCTACACTTCTAGATAGCTTAAAGAATATGAAAAGAACTATCCTGTGCATGATTTGGAGTTAGCTGCAGTGGTGTACATTCTCAAAATCTAGAGGCATTATCTATATGGTTGGAAGTGCGAAATCTTCACAAAGCACAAAAGTTTGATATACTTCGTTACTCAGAAAGAGTTGAATATAAGGCAAAGAAGGTGGGTAGAACTTATTAAAGACTATGACTGCACTATTAGTTACCACCTAGGGAAAGCAAATGTGGTAGCTAATGCTCTAAGCAAGAAATTAGTGGGACCAGCACTGGCAGTTACGAAGGTTCAGCATCTGATCCTAATGGATCGAGAGAGACTTGGTGTAGAGTTAGTAGAGGATAATCCTCAGGCATTTATTGCCATCCTGTTTGTGCAACCCACGCTATATGAAAAGATTAAGGCCGCTCAGGGTGATGATGCAGAATTAGCAGAGGTTATGGCTAGAGTGTGGGAAGGTCAGGGAGAGGAGTTTACTATCTCTAATGATGGAGCTCTAAGATTTTGCACCAGATTGTGTGTATCTGCAGATGATGATATTAAAAGAATGATTTTAGAGGAAGCTCACAGATCACTAAAGAGGGAATAAAGAGGGAATAAAGAGGGAAATTTCTGAATTTGTATAGCAGTGTTTGACGTGCCAGTAGATTAAGGCTGAGCAACAGAGACCAGCAGGGCAGTTGTAGCCAATTCATTCCAGAATGGAAATGGGATCATGTCTCTATGGATTTATTATTGGGTTACCACCAGCGCAATAGGGATTAAATGTAATTTGGGTGATTGTTGATCATCTGATGAAGACCGCCCATTTCATCCCTATTAAAGTGGGTTATTCCATGGAAAAATTGGCAGAAATATATGTTCAGCAAATAGTTCATGTCCATGGTGTACCGGTATCCATAGTCTTAGAACGAGATCCCCGATTTACCTCACGATTTTGGAAAATTTTTCACGAGGCTATGGGTACAATGTTAGCTTTCAACACTTCTTTTCACCCCCAAACAGATGGTCAAATTGAGAGGACAATCCAGACTTTGGAAGATATGCTTCATGTGTGTGTGTTAGATTTTGTGGGTAGCTGAACCCAGTTTATGCTGCTAGTTGAGTTTGCTTACAATAACAGTTATCAGGCTAGCATCGGCATAGCACCTTACGACGCACTGTATGGTAGAACGTGTCGTTCTCCTCTTTTTTGGGATGAGGTAGGCAAGAGACGAATTTTGGGTCCAGAGATAATATAGCAGGCATATGATAAGGTTCGACTGATTAAAGAAAGAATCAACAAAGCTCAGAGTTGGTAGAAAAGCCATGTAGACACTTATCACCGAGAATTAGAGTTTGATGTGGGGGGTCGAGTATTTCTGAAGATAGCTCCCCTAAAAGAGGTTATGAGATTTGGGAAGAAGGGCAGGTTAAGCCCTAGGTATATTGGCCCTTTTGAGATACTAGAGAGAGTGGGGTCAGTTGACTATAGGCTAGCTTTGCCGCCGACTCTGTCTAGAATACAAGACATGTTTCATGTTGCTATGTTAAGGAAGTACATCCCAGGCCCATCTCACATAATCAGCTATGCAGAGATAGAGCTTAAAGATTCATTAGCCTATGAAGAAGTACCAGTACAGATTTTGGACAGAAAAACACAAGAACTACGCACCAAGGAAATTCAACTAGTGAAAGTTTTGTGGAGAAACCATGCTATGGAAGAAACATCATGGGAACTTGAAGAAGAAATTAAATAGAAACATCCGCATTTATTTAGAGGGATATAATAATAATAGTTTGTAAAGTTCGAGAATAATAGTTTTATATTGTTTAATATGGGATAATGAATGTATAAGTTAAATTTTTTTTTTTTTAGACTATAGGATAGGAAGTATTTTGATTTTGGGAGAATTTTCTTTTATAGTTGTAATCTCCCAGGACCTTGAATGTAACCACGGTATTCCCTTGACATAAGTGAGGGTAAGTAATAAAATAAGTAGACCATTTATCTCTATGAGATGGTAGATTGTATAGATAGTAAGTTTTGAGGATGAAATTTTATAAGGAGGAGAGAATGTAATAACCCAGGTAATTAATCAAGACCTCGTTGACAAACACAGGGAGTTCGTCGATGAGAAAACATGAGGGTCTCGTCGACGAGGACACGTCTCGTCGACGAGAAGATACCGAGAGGGGGTTTTGGCAATATGAAATTTGTCAACGAGGGGTTCATGTTCATCGACGAACTTTCTTCAGGGACTTGTCGATGAGATGACGTGTCTTATCGACGAATTCAGGGCTATAAATAGCTAAAACCTATATTTTTTGCAGAATTTGGTGCCGAAATCCTCCTTTCTCTCTCTAAACGATCCTCTCCCCTTCTCTCTTCGATTCCTATTCCATTTTTTGTTAGATCGATGATCTGAGGCCACCACAACGCTCCTAGGAAAGTTCTCCACAAGTTTACCGGAGTGGATCGTTGGTGGGAGTGATTTGAACTCCATCCCAATTCCAAGACAAGGCATTTTATTCAGTATTTGCTTTTCCCATAGTTATATAAAATGTTGTATATGAAAAAATAATAATATTTTATTATAGGAGATGTTGTTTTCAGGGTGTTAAGTGGGGAACTCTGCGAGTGTAGGACCAGATACAAAAAAGGGACTTTTCAGAAATTAGGTAAGGGAAATATGCTATGCTAGGAGTTCTAACAATGTTATCATAGATTCTATGTATATATATTTATATACTAGTTTATTATGCAGTTTTTATAGAATAAGAGTTTTTTAATGTTTGTGTGGCCTGAGTAGATATTTACTTGATATAGAATTTATATAGCTTTTTCTAGCATATCATATTATACAGTATATACAGATATAGACAGACATAAACAAATATTTATCAAACAAGTATTACAGATTTATTTCAGATCAGTATATTTTAGTATTTACAGAATGCCATGTTTCTTAATACCTTAACACTCAGATTATATAGATAGATTATACAGATAGATTATACAAACATATTATACAGTTAAATATACAATTATAGCATCCGGATGCTACAGTTTTATTATTCAGATTTTACAGTATTTTCAATACAGAATTATAGTGTTATGGTTATTTTGGAAATATGATGAAAACAGTATAAAGTGTATAGTAATATATGTATACAGCATTAGATCCATGTGGAAATATTATAGAAAGATACAGATAAAGATAATAGAGCACGGTACTGTTGTTATTTATAGAACAGAGTGCAACCACATATCTCAGATAGTGTGTGGGTAACGTCAACCATGCTCAAAGTGGATGCAGCTCCCCAGTTCGCTGGGTTGAGGGGGCCCGATTTGACATGGTAGTAGTCCAATTCCGTGCTTAGGAGAGGATGCAGTTTGGTTGTACTGAAGAAGGGTAGAGTATAGTGACTTACCTGGTGGGCCAACCAGAGTTAAGTTCCGCCTACGGGCCGCCCAACCCTGTCATGAGGGGTCAAATCATGACATACAGAGTCCCAGGGAAAAGCACAGTTATGTATATGTATACAAATTTACAGTATTTGATAAATATAGTATGATATTAGCAGTATGAAAAGTAGAAATTCAGATGATATGGATTATATTTTAAACCACGATGAATGTAAGGTATACTTTTACTAATTTTCTAGCTTATATAGTTTCAGATGTTATTATATTAGCTATGCAACTTGGTCGCCACACGCTAGTAATAGCATATTTCCACTTACTGAGCGTTGTCTCACCCTATTACTTTAACATTTTTCAGGTGAACCAATTAGGCGAGCAGATCAGACTCACGGATAAAGTGACCCTTGGTTACCTTGCATTTAGGGTAAGTGTGAACAGAGGAATTGAGTTTTTTGGGAAGATAGTACTATTATATGTGACTATGGTATAGTAGATATTAAATTTTGTTTTCGCTGGTCAACTTGGTCGCCACACACTAGTAATAGCATATTTCCAATACTGTTATATATAGATGTTTGACTTATGTTTCCACTGCATAGGTGTGTTTATTATGTACAGGAATACCTCAGTGCCCATCTAAGACCTGAGATGCTATAGCTGGAATATCAGAGTAGTTATGTGTTTTATTTAATTAAAAAAACGGTGTAATTTTTGGGTTGTTACAAATATAGTCATCCCAGGCAGATTATTATGTTATGAATTATCACTCAAATTGTGTTGCATGAGTAATGAATATGTTATAGCATAAATAATCTTGTTAGAATATTTTACGAAAATATATAGCAAAGTATGGTTTTACACAGAATTATGATATGATAGATTTTTACAAAGTTATGAAATAACAATTCAGACGGCTTTGTGCCGAATTCAGTTTAGACGGTTTTATGCCGAATTCACTTTAGACTGCTTATGCCGAGATATGAAATGACAGTTTTATACAGAGATATGATATAACAAATTTTATATAGAATTGTGAACATGTTAAATTTTATACAGACTTTTGAAAATGAGATCATGTTATAGTTTTATTTTATAAATTGCATTATATAGTATTAGAACCCTAATGGACCCATTATATTCATATCAAGGTACCGTAGCTAGCCAGATCAGCCAGTGCCACCACACTACTCAAATAGAGTGTTGGTGTATGGATAGTCGATTGTGCCCAGAGAAGAGTAGTGTACTCGCTTGGAAGTCCAGACCAAGCTAGGTAAGCCAATCGTACTTTTAGACGCGTTATGTTTGGCATAGTGTGGTAGGCTAGTCATTGCTAAGTCCTGCCCACGGGCCGCACAACTCAATCATGTGGGGTTATTACATGATAATATATGATTATCCATCCAGAGAAAATATTTTATGTATATAGATATCAGATGATTTACGTACACAGAGAAACTTATTATAATAAATTAGGTTGATGTCATGAATATATACTTCAAATAATTATTATAGGAGTGAATACATATTTACATGATATTATCAGTTAAAGTTAATTATTTGAAGTATATATTCATGTTATACCAGAACTCATGTTGCCACACACAATTGATAATCTATTCTGTCTTACTGAGAAGTATCTCACCCAATGATTATCTAATATTTTTCAGATGTCATGTGGAGTATAACAGTGATCAGAGTAGTACAGCAGAAGCATGGGTGGGTTAGAAGGTTCTATTTAGAATAGATATTAAATAAATTTTGTTTTGATGAGTCCAAAATTTTAGGGATATGAATTGTGCTATTGGAAATAATAATGTTATATTGAGATAATTAGTACTCTAGTAATTTGAATTTGAGATCTTCTGCTATCTGTATCAGTGATTATTATAATATGTAATATTTAGGTTATTACAAGTGGTATAAGAGAAATTGAACAAAATTTTTTAGGTCGTCACAGTTGGTATCAGAGCTTAGGATATAGATTCTATAGACTCCAAGGATGATTATTACCAGAATATAGGTATGAGGTAGGATGAGGATAGGAACAGGTAGGCTAGGTGTGGTAAGAGCGATCGGATATAGGATGTGTAGCAGAGTAAAATACAGCAAGCAAATGGAATTTTGGAGTTTGACTCATAGCCGAAAGCAGAAATTCATCAAGGGTTTTCAATGACTTTTTCTGAAATAGTTGGCAGTTCCGGAACAGTCATGGCAAACCATTGACGTTTTTCTCCCCGTAATGCTATACTATGTTTTTTATCTTGTGTAAATAGTCATTGCAAGGAATGAGCTACCATTTGCAAAAGTAGAATATTTGAAATAGAATTTTGTGCATTTTTGGAATGTGTGCACCTTTACACATTAGGGTGTACTCCTAGTTCCCTATGGTTTCCTTATGATTTAGTGTGCATGGATCTGAGAGCAATCGAAAGAATGCTAGTGGTTACCCTCAAATTTAGATGCTTAGAAATCCCAGGAGTTCTTTAATGGTAAAGTTCTTGGGGATACTGGTTATCCTAGGGTTTTATGAAAAATTATAGTTCTTTGGTATATGTTATTCTTTCTCGTGTTTCTTGTGCTTAAAGAAAATATTCAATCTTTCCATATTTCTATAAGTCAGCCATAGGTCTTTGGGCCACTTTTTGAGGAGAGTATAGGATCAAAATTCAGTTCCAATTTGCAATAAAAATGTCATGAAAATAAATGTAGATTTTGTTCGGGAAAAAGAGAAATAGAAGATATTTTTACAGCCTATGAGTCAAGAATGTAATGAATTTAAAATTTCAAAGAGTGAGGATCTTTTTAAACTGGTTAAACAAAACATGGCAACAATAATGGAATAAATGTAAATTAAATGGGGCCACACACAAAAGGATATGGAAATAATTAATTCAGGTAAGTGTGAGAAGATCCTGCAATAAGAAATCATAATACTAGCCCATAGAAATGTGTGCAAAACCCAAGGGAATATCAACATATAAAAGAGATTACGATACATAAGGTGTCTTAAGACTTGTCCCATGATCAGTCAGGTCAGTCATCTCAAATTTAAAAGTTACAATTCTAGTATCTTTTAAATAAGATAATCTAGTATATCAAGTTGATAAGCTACAGAAAAATTTGGTTGGAAACCATCAAAGTTCTTTAATGCATGAAATTAGAATTCAAATAAACAAGCACATATATATAGTATGGAAGTGAAACTTCTACAAAATAGTGTCAGATTGATAGGATATTTTGTTTCCTTGGAGGAGAAAACCCTAATTTGTAGTTAATGGAATTAGATTCCCTTATTTGGTGGTTAGATGGATTTGAGAATGCTTGCCTTTGATTTTGAAAATTGAAGCAAAGTACTCATTACAGAAGTTAGCGAGATAAAGAGTTGGATGGGAACAAAAGAAAATTAGAATGGTAAGACCATAAAGTTGGGTTTACAAATGAATAGCAAAGGTTCTTGCAAGAGTTGCTAGCGATCGTGGGTCTGGATGAAAGGTGTGTAGTTGTGGCTTAATTTGCAAACGGTCATCCTAAGGTTGGAAGGAGGTCATATTCGGTTGCTGAAGATTTGGTGAACAGTGGGGGGCAATGTGGAAAATTCATTTGTTCTAAATGGGTATCGTTTTATACTGAAACATTGCTAGTTAGAAGGGAAGCCTTTCTTTTGGGTTCATTCAAAAAAAGGTCAACCAATAAGAAAAGGGTAGTTGAGGATGTTGCTACTGAAATTATTGAACCACTGCATTTGGGGCTAAACCCACAATATGTTGAGTTAGCTAAGGAAGAAAATAGTTGTGGTCTCCTTTAAGTTATTTGTGGTCTTCATTCTTCATCTTTTGCATTTTTACAATTTGAGGTTGATTTCTTTCAGATGGTGGAGAAATAATGCAGTTTGTTACCAAGAGATTATTTTAACTTACAAATGTTAACGGTATATTTTGGTTTTTTATTTATGGTGATTTCATTGAGGGCAAATCTTCATAATTTTAGGATACTAATGATTGAGAAGCAAGATTCTAGATTATTGAGGAAATTGATATATTTTTTTTAAAATTGGTTTTCTTAATTTACTTTCCTTATCCTCTAAGCATAGGTCTATGAAGGCCCGCATACATTAGTTTTGAGGAATTGTAATGAAGAATTAAAGTTGTTGGATATTGATCCTGTATCACAGTATGCAGGAATTTTTTTTTTTTGCCTTACAGTTATGCTTTCGTACCAAGGGTTTCCAAAATCTTTAGTGAGGTGATGCAAGATAACGAAGGCTTCAGATACCTCAGTTTTGGTAAGTTTTCTTTTCATATATCCTTAAATCTAATGTTACAAAATGAAGCATCTATTATGAAGGTCATGGAGGTGCACCATTTCCTTGTGTTTCAGAAGTTGAACTCGAAGTCAATGATAAGGTATTGGTTAAGAGTTATTTTGCAAATAAACCAATTGTACTGGGGAAGACTATATATGTGGACAGATCATGCAGACATGCATTTTAAATATTGGTGGGAATGACTTCCTAGTCAACTTATTAACATAGATATTGTGAATTATGATGTAATCATTTAAATGGAGTGGTTATCTATTTATCATACACTTAGTTGATTGTTTCCAAAAGAAAGTAGTACTCAGAGATCCAAATGGAGTGACAGTTTCTTTCCAAACAAGCTCTCATGTTTGATATCTTGAGTGCTTGTGAAAGGATGGAATTTGGGCACATGTCCGGGGTTTGTAACCGCAATGAAAGAAAATACACAAGTTAATGAGACCCAAACTTCTTTACCTAAAAGTGATGAATTTCCAGATATTTTTCCAAATGGTTTATTTGGGCTGCCTCCAAAAGGAGATTGAATTTAATATTAATTTGGTGGTAGGAATAGAGCCTATTTCGACTACTTTATATAGAATGACATTAGCTGAACTAAGGAAACCTAGAGTGCAACTAGAAAATCTCCTCGACAAGGAATTTATTCAATCTAGTGTATTACCATGGGTTGCACATATGTTATTTACTAAGAAATATGAGGGGTCATTGGGCTATGCATTGATTATTAAAAGTTGAATCGGGTTACATTAAGAATTGGTATTGACTTCCAAGAATTGGTGGACTAATTGATCAATTGGCAAAATCTCAAAATTTCGAAAGATTGGCTTACAATCAAATTATCACCAATTAAGATTTGGGAATTGAACATCCCAAAGACGGAATTTAGTACACAGTATGATCACTACAATTTTCGTGTGTTACCATCTGGGGTTACCAATGCACCTTGCATTTTCATGGATATGATGAATCAAGTTATTTAATCATACTAAGATCAATTTATTATAGTTTTTATAGATGATTTTTGATATATTTATAGAATCAAGAAGAGCATGAACAACATTGATGATTAACTTTACAAACATTATAGGAGCATCAGTTATATGCTAATCGGGAGATGTGAGTTTTGGACAACAAGTGCAAAATTTTTGGGACATGTCATTGTAGAGACCCAAAGAATTATGGTATTTAAATAATAAAATAGGGAGAACAAGGAAATTGTATAGGGGGGGTCACAACAGGTCCTCGTTGATGAACACTTCGTATTCGTCAACGAAGTGGCTTATTGGGATCGTCGACAGGGGCACGTGTCTCATTGACAAGAAGTTACTAAGAGGCTACTTTCAGCTCTGAATTTCTTCGATGTGGAATGAGCATTCATCGACGAACTTCCTTCGTGGCCTCGTTGACGAAGTCACGTGTCTCGTCAACGAAGACCATTGTATAAATAGCCCTTAATTTGGATTTCAGCTTAGATTTTTCATACAAAATAGTGTTTCTCTCTCCTCTTTGGTTTTCCTCCCTTCTTTCTAAGATTCTGGGTCCATTCTTCGTCGGATCGACGATCTGAAGCCACCACGACACTCTTGGGGAAGTTCTCTTCAAGTCTGCTGGAGTGGATCATTGGTGGGGCTAACTTGGACTCCATCCCAAATTCAGGGTAAGGTTTTCATTTAGTATTTGGCTTTCCTATAGTTATAGAATAGGTAGTACTCGAAGAAATATTAAAGTTTTGTTTGGGGCGATGTTGTTCACAAGGTGTTGAACAGGGAACCCTGCGGGTGCCGGACTGGTTATTTTATGGGCTTTCCAAAAGTTAGGTAAGGGGATAAACTAAGTCAGGATTTCATGAAAATGTATTTATTATTTTACAACATTTAATTTCAGATAAATATGTATGTTGTAGAATTATGTTGGAAATGAGTGGGTTGATTAGAAGATGATTAAACCTCTTTGTGTTGGCATGAGTAAAATTTACCGTGAAAAATTATGATGATGGAATATTATGTTTACAAAATAAGTATGTTTTTACTGCTTCTAGGAAAATGTTAAAATGATACAGGGATTTTTCAAACTGAGGTTTTTATATGATATATCGGCGTATAGGCCGAGGTTTTTATATGATATGTCGACCTATGGGTTGAGGATTTTATATAAAATACCAGTGTAAGGGCCAAAGGTTTTTATGATATATTATGCAAAATTATATGAAGATATTAACTTGACAGTTATTATTATGAAGTAGCCATGCATCATTATTTGGAAATATATTATTTGTTATCAGAACCTGGTTGGCTTGGTTTAGGCTTTCATGAAGTACGGTACTGTATCTATATGATCACAATGATGATTATATTAGTGCTACCGCTTGTCGTATGGGGCAGTGGGAGATCAGCAGTCGATGTGGTTTATTGTAGCGCAGGTGTCCCTCTGGTGTCCGGACTAGGAGGGGCAGACCCATCATGCTTATAGACTTATGTTTTGTCTAGCATGAGCCAACCATTGCTAGGTCCCACCTTTGGGGCACACAACCCAGTTATGTGGGGGTAAGACATGACACTAGCCAGTTAACCATTTAGGATGTTTTCTATGTACAGTTATATGAGATGATTTATGTGTATGGAAATTCAGTATGTCATACTATGATATGATAAAACATGTTTCTCTTAGATATGATATAAACAGTTTTATCAAAGTATGTTAATGTATTGTTATATGTATAACACGGTAAAACTCATGTTGCCACACACTGATATTAGTTTATTTCCCTTACTGAGAGGTGTCTCACCCCAAATTATATAAACATTTCAGGAGCCCCAGATAGAAGAGTGGATAGAGTTCCACAGCGTTAGGATTCGGTTGCTCTACTCTATTTGATGGGTAAGTCTTTTGCTAAGGTCAGACGGATTTTTGGGTAACAACCCTAGGACTTGTTTTTGAATATTTTGGGTTGTGTATAATCATATAAGTGATGTAGTAAATTTTGGTATTGTCTTGAATGGAAATTTGATATGTATATGATATTATATTTCCTAATGCTTAGGTATCAGTATTGTATTTCAGGGATACCACTGGTACCCTTGGGTTCAGGTGGATTATGATTTATCAAGGTGGATTTTAGATATGGCTGGGGTGATATATAATAATATATTATGGAAACAAAAATGGTTTAAACTAAGCAGGTTCGATTATAGGTTGGTATCAGAACGAGGTTACTAGGTTTTGTAGAATCTTAGCGTTGTAGTGGAAAACAAATACCCGGTATAAAAAACGGATTAACGGTTATTCTACAATCTAGAGGCAGGGCTTCTGTGGGGCGGTTTCTGTGCTTTTTTGCGGCGGGTGACGATCCAGGAATAACCATAGTTAAACTATTGTCGATTGTGTTTCCTAGAATGTAGGAATGGATTCTAGAAATAAGATGAGGAAGTAATAAGGAACTATGTTAGCATGTAAATTAAAAGGATAGGTCTCTTAATTACGTTTATGTTTTCTAGGATGACCCGGAGGAGGTTAGTGCCTATTGCGAGCGGGGTGGTAGTGATGGAATAGGGCTCAGAGGCATGTGGGCTAATTCTGCAGGGTATTGGGCAGAGTGTGGTCCACGGTTTGATGAGATTGTAGGAGCTCCAAGATTAGGGGGGCCATCAAGGCATGGGTGCATGATAGAGTAGTTTGCTAAGACGAATCCTTCGGCATTTTCAAGGGAGTTGATCCTGCAGCCGCCGAGAATTGGACACAAGAGATCGAGAAAGTATTGACGGTACTGCAGTGTACAGAGGAGCAAAGAGTCCTCTTCGCCACCTATAAACTGACCCGGGAGGCGAGAGTGCGTGGACTACGGGTGAACTTTGGAGTAGCAGAGGACGACATCATAGAAGCTTGACATAGGCCGATTTTAGCGAATTGTTCTTTGACAGAGACTTTCAGCCACTGAGGAGTAAAGTGCGAGTTCTGGAATTGAAGAGGGACGGCTGTCAGCCCAACAGTATGCGACACAATTTATAGAGCTATCTTGCTTCGCTTCGTATATTGTTCCTGATGAAGTAAAGAAAGCGAGATAGTTTGAGAGAGATTTGAGGCGAGGCATATACAAGCAGGTGGTACTGCTAAGGATACAGGACTTTGCTGAGTTAGTCGACAGAGCAGCCATGGCCGAGACTAGTGAGCGCATGGATGCAGAGGAGTAGGGATAGAAGAAGAGATCTACGCCTTCAGGTTTCCAGCAGGGATCTAGGTAGGGTCAATGGAGAAGAGGAAACTATGGCAGAAGATAGTGGCAGGAGACTGGGGTTATGAGGTTCAGGGGGTGCAAAATTTTCCTATCTGTTAGACTTGTGGGAAGAGACACTGGGGAGAGTGTCAAGTGGGGAGAGCTATTTGTTATCGCCGCGGTAGACAGGGACATCTGGTGCGAGATTGCCCTACACCACCAGATATCGCTCCTACTCCTAGACCATACCGGGGAGGCTATCAGACACCCCGTGGCGGCCAGCAGAGGAAGTAGATCCACTAAGGGTCTATGCTTTGACGCCTGGGGATGCTGAGACAGCTGGTGATGTGGTGACAGGTATGATTAACATGTTTTCATTTAAAGTTATTGTTTTGTTTGATTCACAAGCAACACATTCATTCGTGTCTATGGAGTGTATTAGATTACGTGGTCCAGAAACACAATTTTTAGACACCAAACTGTTAGTCACTACACCGACAGGGTCAATAGTGAGGTGTAGTAGAGTGCTCCTAGGTTGTCCAGTTGATATTCAGGGGGAAGTCTTGCTAGCTAATTTGATAGTATTGGATATGCACGGGTTCGATGTAATTTTTGGTATGGACTGGTGGCGACCAATTATGTTAGCGTAGACTGTCGGTTGAAAGAAGTAATATTCAAACCTCCGGGAAGACCAGAATTTAGGTTTATAGGGTCACGAGTGCAATCCCCGCCTCAGTTAGTTTCAGCTATTCAGGCGAGGAGACTGGTCCGAAGTGGTTGTCAAGGATTCGTGGCCTTTGTAAAGGAAATGTCAGGGAATGAATTGAAACTCACTAGTACGCTAGTAGTAAAGGAGTTTACAGATGTTTTTCCAGATGAGTTGCCAGGCGCACCTGATAGGAGGTAGATTTTCCTATTGATCACTTAAGGTACATACCATCTCTAAAGCACCTTACGAATGGCCTAGCGGAGTAGAGTTCGCAGCATAAAGAATCAGTTGCAAGATTTGCTTGATAAGGGTTTTTATACGGCCCTCGTGGATCTCGTGGGGAGTTCCAGTGTTATTTGTTGAAGAAGAAGAAGAAAGATTGGGACCATAAGAAGTGATAATTATAGGGAAATTAATAAAGTTTATAAGCAAGAACAAGTATCTCGACCCCATATAGATCATTATTAACCAGCTCCAGGGTACATCTGTGTATTCTAAGATTGATCTTAGATCAAGTGATCAGCGAGTAAATTAAGGGCTAAAAAAATCTCAGGAAAGCTTTCAGTTAATGATAGGGCATATGAAATTTCTCGTTATGCGCTTTGGTCTAACGAATGCTTCTACAATATTCATGGATTGATGAATAGAATTTTTCCCAATTGTTAGATCAGTATGTTGTGTTTTATTAATTGACGTATTGGTGTATTCGCGGAGATAGAGGAATTTGAGACGTATTAGAGGAAGGTCTTCTAGATGCTCAGAGAAAAAACGTTGTATGCCCCAAGTCAGGAAAATGTACATTCTAGATCGAGGAAGGTTGTGGTTTGGGGAATGCCATCTAGGGATGGAATTCCTATGGAGCCCAGTAATTGATGTAGTAGTGAATTGGGTTATACTGAGGAACGTCTAGGAGCTAGGATTTCTTGGGGTGGTTGAGTATTATGTTGTTTGTTTGAGAGATTCTCCAGCGCTATCAGGGTTCGAACAAGAAGACTAGGAAAATACCAAGTGTTTGAATGGGCGACCGTGACGACAGCTGTGACAAGAGCTTCCAGGAGTGGAGCAAAGGCTGTCACGACACCAGTGTTGATGCAGCATGGTTAGGTGGGAAGGTATGAATCAGGCATGTTGAAAGGAGTATGAATTAGAAACTAACCTACCCTGATCTTGAATGGCTACAGTGTACATGCAGTAAGATTTGGAGGCAAGGGGCATTAACCGGTATAGCGAACGGTAGAATCTTGCTCTGACTATAGAGTTAACAGTACTTTTCACTCAAAAGGAACTGAACATGAGGTAGAAAAGGTGGTTGGAGCTTATTAAAGATTTTTATTGTACTACCAGTTATCACCTAGGAAAAGCAAACGTGGTAGCTGATGCGTTAAGCAGGAAGTTTGTGGGACCAGCGTTGGCAGCTATGGAGATTCAGTATCCGACCATGATGGATCTAGAAAGACTCGGCATAGAGTTGGTTAAGAGTAATCCTTAGGCATGTATTGCCAGTTTAATGGTGCACCCTGCTCTGCAGGAAAGGATTAAAGCTGCTGAGAAGGAGGATCCATAATTAGCAAAGGTAATGGTCAAAATACAGAGTGGTTAGGAAGAGGAATTTTGTATTACTGATGATGGAGCTCTATGGTTCCATTCTAGATGATGTGCTCCTGCTGACGCTGATATCAGAAATACCATTTTAGAAGAGGCTCGCAGATCTTTATACATAGTTCATCCCGGCAGCACGAAAATATATAGGGATCTACGAGAGTCTTATTGGTGGAGTGGTTGAAAGAAGGAGGATGTCGAGTCTGTCGCCTGTGTTTGACGT